>NC_085994.1:4007500-4313333 GCF_030014385.1 Trichomycterus rosablanca
ATAAGGCCACGAGAAAGCAGTACACCGACCAGGCATAACATTATGACCACTGACAGGTGAAGTGAATAACACTGATTATCTCTTCATCATGGCACCTGTTAGTGGGGGGGATATATTACGCAGCAAGTGAACATTTTATCCTCAAAGTTGATGTTAGAAGCAGGAAAAATGGACGAGGGCCAAATTGTGATGGCTAGACGACTGGGTCAGAGCATCTCCAAACCTGCAGCTCTTGTGGGGTGTTCCCGGTCTGCAGTGGTCAGTATCTATTAAAAGTGGTCCAAGGAAGGAACAGTGGTAAACCAGCGACAGGGTCATGGGCGGCCAAGGCTCATTGATGCACGTAGGGAGCGAAGGCTGGCCCGTGTGGTTCGATCCAACAGACGAGCTACTGTAGCTCAAACTGCTGAAGAAGTTCATGCTGGTTCTGATAGAAAGGTGTCAGAATACACAGAGCAGCACAGTTTATTGTGTATGGGGAGGCAAAAGGGGGACCAACACAATATCGGAAAGGTGGTCATAATGTTATGCCTAATCAGTGTATATACTGTATATATATATATACAGTGTATCACAAAAGTGAGTACACCCCTCACATTTCTGCAAATATTTTATTATATCTTTTCATGGGACAACACTATAGAAATAAAACTTGGATATAACTTAGAGTAGTCAGTGTACAACTTGTATAGCAGTGTAGATTTACTGTCTTCTGAAAATAACTCAACACACAGCCATTAATGTCTAAATGGCTGGCAACATAAGTGAGTACACCCCACAGTGAACATGTCCAAATTGTGCCCAAAGTGTCAATATTTTGTGTGACCACCATTATTATCCAGCACTGCCTTAACCCTCCTGGGCATGGAATTCACCAGAGCTGCACAGGTTGCTACTGGAATCCTCTTCCACTCCTCCATGATGACATCACGGAGCTGGTGGATGTTAGACACCTTGAACTCCTCCACCTTCCACTTGAGGATGCGCCACAGGTGCTCAATTGGGTTTAGTCCATCACCTTTACCTTCAGCTTCCTTAGCAAGGCAGTTGTCATCTTGGAGGTTGTGTTTGAGGTCGTTATCCTGTTGGAAAACTGCCATGAGGCCCAGTTTTCAAAGGGAGGGGATCATGCTCTGTTTCAGAATGTCACAGTACATGTTGGAATTCATGTTTCCCTCAATGAACTGCAGCTCCCCAGTGCCAGCAACACTCATGCAGCCCAAGACCATGATGCTACCACCACCATGCTTGACTGTAGGCAAGATACAGTTGTCTTGGTACTTCTCACCAGGGCACCGCCACACATGCTGGACACCATCTGAGCCAAACAAGTTTATCTTGGTCTCGTCAGACCACAGGGCATTCCAGTAATCCATGTTCTTGGACTGCTTGTCTTCAGCAAACTGTTTGCGGGCTTTCTTGTGCGTCAGCTTCCTTCTGGGATGACGACCATGCAGACCGAGTTGATGCAGTGTGCGGCGTATGGTCTGAGCACTAACAGGCTGACCTCCCACGTCTTCAACCTCTGCAGCGATGCTGGCAGCACTCATGTGTCTATTTTTTAAAGCCAACCTCTGGATGTGACGCCGAACACGTGGACTCAACTTCTTTGGTCGACCCTGGCGAAGCCTGTTCCGAGTGGAACCTGTCCTGGAAAACCGCTGTATGACCTTGGCCACCATGCTGTAGCTCAGTTTCAGGGTGTTAGCAATCTTCTTATAGCCCAGGCCATCTTTGTGGAGAGCAACAATTCTATTTCTCACATCCTCAGAGAGTTCTTTGCCATGAGGTGCCATGTTGAATATCCAGTGGCCAGTATGATAGAATTGTACCGAAAACACCAAATTTAACAGCCCTGCTCCCCATTTACACCTGGGACCTTGACACATGACACCAGGGAGGGACAACGACACATTTGGGCACAATTTGGACATGTTCACTGTGGGGTGTACTCACTTATGTTGCCAGCTATTTAGACATTAATGGCTGTGTGTTGAGTTATTTTCAGAAGACAGTAAATCTACACTGCTATACAAGCTGTACACTGACTACTCTAAGTTATATCCAAGTTTCATGTCTATAGTGTTGTCCCATGAAAAGATATAATGAAATATTTGCAGAAATGTGAGGGGTGTACTCACTTTTGTGATACACTGTATATACACCTCACTTGCACGTCTTTGGACTGTGGGAGGAAACCGGAGCACCCGGAGGAAACCCACACAGACACAGGGAGAACATCCACACAGAAAGGACCCAGACCGCTCAGCCTGGGAATTGAGCCCAGGACCTTCTTGATGTGGTGCGACAGTGCTATACACCGTGCCACCCTTTTATTATTGTAACCCGTGTTCCCGGTGGAGAGCTGCAGACCAGCACCCACTGCTTTCAACGTGTGCAGTCACCGCTGCTTCTTTTACCTGCCAGTGGTGGAGTCTCACAGAGAGTCTCACAGAGAGTCACACAGCGTACAGTCACGCTAGTCTGTACCTAATAAAGTGCTGACAGAATGAACACCAAGAGCTGAGAACTCACTAAGCCAACTCTATATTTATCACTAATACACGCACAGAAGCTAAATCCTTCCAAACAGTCTTCTGCAGGTTGAATCTGGGGAGGCGTTTAACACAATTCAACAATAAGCTCCGGGTTCGTCTTTGTTCTCTGGTCACAACGTCAGAACTTTGATGCGGCTGCACATTAATTGACGACTCGAGGCTTAATGAGAATGGAAGCTGTTGAGGACAGAAGCCTGGCGCGTCTCCGCAGCGTTCTTCATTCCGTCTTTATTAACACAAACTTGTATTCAATCTAATCAAAGAAACGGCTGCTTGATGGTAATCATACGAAGCAACGGCAAGTGGAAAGCAATAAAGCCGTGTCGTTCCCAATGAAAAATACATTTAATCTTCACGTTGTCTGAGCGACTTACTGGAATGCGTGTTGTTTGCTTGTCATGTTTGTTTAATCTCTTGATTCATTTCCCAATGAAAAGCTCAACGTGCCGGAATACAAACAGGCTTTATTTCTCTGGCAGCAGCACAAAAGACATCAGACCACTGTAACAGTAAAAACGGTTTTGGGGTTTTTTGTGCCCAATTTATCACACATCTCGACATGGTTGATTTCATAAAAAGAGACGTCATTATGTTAAAATTCAAGCTTTGCGACAAACAAATCTCATAAATGAAGCCGTGACGGGTAAAATGTTTATCAGTTCTTTTCTTTTGAAATAATAAACCATGTCAAATGTGATGCTGAATGACAAACGCAGCACAAATTCATCTAACTCCATTAATAATAAATAAAAATCCACTTTTATTGCAATATTAAGACATTAACAACACAACAGCTAAAAGTACATACACTTCCCTCATAGATAAGTTCAGTTGTTTCAGCCCCACCCAGAGCGAGATCCATAAATATCTGTTTTAATTAGTTCTGTGACTTATTCAGAGCCTTCAAGATGATTAGAAACACTGACTGCAAGCAAAGCAAAGTCATTGAGAATTACTCCCTGATTTACAAGCACTATTTTGACTGAACAAGCAAACACAAACCCTAAAGACAGCCAAGTCCATATTAACACGAACGGGGTGTACAACAAGCTCATGGTCAACTGTCCACATATTTTTGCCCACATAGTGAATAAACACATATACATGAAGCAAAATCGTATTAAAAACCTGATGGGCCGTTCCGCTGATTCAGTGCCATTTCCGTCCCAAGGACATTATGTGTATAAACGAATATGAGAACTTTAAAATGCTTTTCTTCCCCTCAATTTTCCTCCTAATCTAGTCATATCCAATTACCCAATTGCATTATGCTTCCTCTCTACTGATGCTGATCTCCACTTCTGACTGAGGAGAGCCGTGACTGACACACGCCCCCTCCGACACGTGTGCAGTAGCCGGCTGCATCTTTTCACCTGCACGAGGCGAGTTCATATGCAGATCAGCCTTGTGCACGGAGAGCCACACCCTGATCAGCATTAGTCCTCGACTCTGTGCAGGCGCCATCAATCAGCCAGCAGAGGTCCCTATCCGACTCCCGACCCTGTATGAACAACAGGCTAATCGTTGTTCATGTGGGCGCACAGCCTAGCCGGCAGGCAGAGCTGATATTCGATACGATGTATTCGAGATCCCAGCTCTGGTTCAAGGGTGTGTTTTTACCGCTGCGCCACCTGAGCGGCATCAATTCTTTTCTTTTGAAATAATAGACCATGTCAATGGCAAACGCAGCACAAATTAATTTAACCTCATTAATAATAAATAACATTTAATTTTTATTGCAATATTAAGCAAACAAGCGTAAAAGATGACACAAACACAACACGGCTGAAAGTACGTACACATCAGCCCATTACTACTGAGATACAGGGACTGAATAGCCAGTGGTACTATCAGCCGGTCATGTTTGAATGGGGTCAATAGGCCACATCATTATCTTCACTATCAATATCCTTATTTATTTTTTTATTTTGTATTTCTTACTTTTGTCTGAATCCCTTATTTGATGTAAATTACGACATCCAATAATCCACTGTGTTTGATCAAAATGCCAATTAAAATGCATCATTTGCCCGTATATATGTGACATGTGCAGGTGAAGCATACTGATAAAAGCCTTGTCGCTGGTAAGCTGGTAAGAGTTCTGGGCAGTGGCGGCTCCTGCCAAATCTCTCTTGTTGCGATGATGGCCAAGGTGACCCGTTCAATGGGTAAATTAAAGCTTAAATAATTAACATCTTAAGTCATCTGTCAGTTTGCCCTCACAAAGAACATGGAGAGAGACCAGCTTTACCATCAAACATAAAATTAAGTAAAGCTTCACACTAACAATTTAATTCAGTCATCATCAGCATTTTATTTTAGGTGCTAGCTGCTCCAATTAGGGTTGCCAACTTTCAGAACTGGAAATAAGGAACACCCTGAGCTGGTGGGTTGGCGGAAGGCATAGGGTGGGGGGGTCGGATGGCGGGTGTTTACTTGAGCGGGAGTGGGGGGTAGGCGGTTAGGGTTGCACCTATAAGAAATATAACGGGTCTTACACCGTCATGGGAACATGATCAAAATGTTTTATTTAGGCTGTTTAACATTTATTATTTTCTTTCTTTATAATAATAAATCAGAACCATATTTTAGACAAAACAACATAAAGAACATCATGTAACATTTTTTCTCAATAGTGCAAACAACGTTTTTACATAATCCATCTTCACACTGACATGCAGTCCCGGTTCTGGACTGCGTTGCTTAGGGGGCAGTGAGAAAAGTGCCGGCCCTGCTTGCGTTACTTTACTTTCGCCCTACACACGGCGTTACTAAGACTAAAAGTGAACACTACTGAAAATAATAACCAAACGCTTTCTAATTCCCACAGTAGCAGCAGTTTCCTTCTGTTTCATACAGAACACCCTGTCTCAGTCTAATCTGCAGCATTTCTCTCCCACTGATACAAATACTGAACACCACCTTTAGTTTCCAAATAAGGAACGATTATGTGTGAAGCAAGCACGTAAGTGCGAGCCCTCCCGGAACTCATTCAAAATGCATTGCAGTGCCTGCAGTATGAAAAAAAGAGCTTTAACATGAGAGTCTATGAGAGCAATCCGGGGCGATTTTCAGTTATAGTGGAGTCGCCCCAAAAGGGGCCGTACTGTACGGAACACAACTCGACGCTGATTGGACTACGATATTCCGAGGCAAGACAGACTGTCCAGAACAGTCACAGCTAGTGACTTAGTGGTGCGTCGCCCGATCGCCCTAATGAACGAGCCGCCCCTGGTTCTGGGGGTTCATATTTTAGTCTGGGCTCACAAACACAGAAAGCACATGGGGGTAGGGCACATATTAGGTAGCTTTGGTGAAGAGGGTTGCGTCAGGAAAGGCATCCGGCAAAAAAAACTCTGCCATATAAAATATGCGGACAGTTAAATTGTTGCAACCCCTAGTGTGGGCAGCCAAAATGAGTTATTCATGCATGTGAAATGTGGGCAAACAGTATTTGGCATTAAAAACTCTGTTAGCTGCCTCATGTTGCTTTGAAATCTCAAAGTGTGTCCCGGTTAAGCTACTTCATATGATAAAGTGCGGCTCAAGTTGTTTCCAGTATTTTGTCCCTCACTTCCATTCACTTCCAGACCATTCACACGCAATTCGTCATTCATTCATTCATTTTCTTATCCGCTTATCCAATTAGGGTCGGGGCGGGGTGCTGGAGCCTATCCCAGCCTTTCAATGGGCGCAAGGCACACAGTAACACCCTGGACCATGGTCAGTGTGTCTGCCCTGTGTCAGTCCATCACAGGGCAGACACACACACACACCCATTCACCTATAGGGCAATTCAGTGTCTCCAATTAACCTGACTGCACGTTTTTGGACTTTTGGAGGAAACCGGAGCTCATGGATAAAACCCAAGCAGACACGGGGAGATCATGCAAACTCCGCACATAAAGGACCCGGACTGTACCACCTGGGGATCGAACCCAGGACCTTCTTGCTGTGATGCGACAGTGCTACACACTAAGCCACCGTGCCGCCCCTGCAATTCGTCATAACATGGGAAAATGTTTGCCAGTCATTACCATACAGGAATACTACCATGAGTCCTGGAGATGAGTAAGGACGCCGGTACTAGTCTTCCTTTCCTTAACATGTTGGATAGTATCAACCTTCCAGACCGGTCTAGAACCTAGCAGTCGCACGGCAGTCGCTCTGAAGCAGCTCGCCACCTTTCAGCAGCCATTACGTTTTCAATTACCCCGGTGATTTTCACCGCTCCTGCTCTGAAGAGTAGAGAATGATTTTGTTTGTTTTGATCTGAGATGTGACGTGGCTTCAATGTTTTAACTCTTTGCCAAGACTGTAAGTTCCTGACGCCGTGGCATCTGAACTCCTGAGCTCGGTTCTGAGACGTTCTAATTCAGGTTGAATGGGAATTGAACCCAGGACCTTCTTGCTGTGGGGCGACAGTGCTACCCACTAAGCCACCGTGCCACCCTTATCTTATTGTAACTCTTCTACCTCGTGTTCCTGGTGGAAAGCTGCAGACTATCACCCGTTCCTTCCAGAAGCTGAGATGTGACGTGGCTTTAATGTTTTAACTCTTTGCCAAGACTAAGTTCGTGACGCCGTGGCATTTGAACTCCTGAGCTCGGTTCTGAGACGTTCTAATTCAGGTTGATTGAATTAGCCAGGCTGAATGTTTGAGAATTTATTTTCATGCTTATTTATATTACAGTTATAGCGTATGGATAGAAAAAAAAAAAAGCCTTTTTTTTTTAGCGGAGGCTTAAATTCAATAACGCTCCGGCTGTATTACGCTGTATGATTATACGAGTGGGCAAAAAGTGAACCGTCAGGTATTGGCAAACAAATTACTTTCCTGTAAACATTCCTGAGTCAAATAAAAAGCACTTGAACAGTCATATAAAGCGCTTTAATCATGTTTCTCTGACGGAGAGGGATCTGTCGCCACGTTACTAAAAACCCGTCCTGTAAAACGTACGCTGGAGGTACCGATGTGAAACGTCATGTTTTAAGATCTTTCAGGTTAGAGAATTGGTCTTGTTGTAACTCAGGATGAAATACACACCTATGAGCCAGAACATTAGGACCACCCATCTGAGGTTCTTCAACTTCTGTGTATTGAGCAAGGCCCTTAACCCTCTCGACTCGAGGGGCGCCATACAATGGCTGAACCTGAGCTCCGAGCCCAGCTTCCAAACAAGCTGAGATATGCAGAAAAAAATTATTGTACTGTATATACACTGATCAGCCATAACATTAAAACCACCTCCTTGTTTCCACACACACTGTCCATTTTATCAGCTCCACTTACCATATAAAAGCACATTGTAGTTCTACAATTACTGACTGTAGTCCATCTGTTTCTCTGCATGCTTTGTTACCCCCTTTCATGCTGTTCTTCAATGGTCAGGACCACCACAGGACCACCACAGAGCAGGTATTATTTAGGTGGTGGATCATTCTCAGCACTGCAGTGACACTGACATGGTGGTGGTGTGTTAGTGTGTGTTGTGCTGGTATGAGTGGATCAGACACAGCAGCGCTGCTGGAGTTTTTAAACACCTCACTGTCACTGCTGGACTGAGAATAGTCCACCAACCAAAAATATCCAGACAACAGCGCCCCATGGGCAGCGTCCTGTGACCACTGATGAAGGTCTAGAAGATGACCGACTCAAACAGCAGCAATAGATGAGCGATCGTCTCTGACTTTACATCTACAAGGTGGACCGACTAGGTAGGAGTGTCTAATAGAGTGGACAGTGAGTGGACACGGCATTTAAAAACTCCAGCAGCGCTGCTGTGTCTGATCCACTCATACTAGCACAACACACACTAACACACCACCACCATGTCAGTGTCAGTAATTGTAGAACTACAAAGTGCTTCTATATGGTAAGTGGAGCTGATAAAATGGACAGTGAGTGTAGAAACAAGGAGGTGGTTTTATTGTTATGGCTGATTGGTGTATAAAATAATCAACATTTTAACAGATAAAGCCAACCAGGAGGTGGTTTCATTCTCGGGTTGATAAGTGGAAGACAAACCTCCATAATACATAAAATACTGGGAGCTAGAATCTGCCAGCTTGGACACAACTTTTGCCAGAAAGAATCTCAAAATTCCACCCCCAAAAAAATCCAAATCACAGCCAGGTGGCATTAAGATGCAGCGTGTAGCTCATGAAAAAGCTCTTTGCTTTATTGATGCCACCCAACACCAGGCAGCACAAAGAAAGCCCGGGGTAAGATATGCCCTCTGCCCCTCCCCTTTTTCTACCAGCCACGGCCCATTAGCCATTCTGGGTCGGACAGCGGAAAGTTGCATTTAGGAGCAAGATTCATACTAAAGGGCCCCCCAGTGAGTACAGACTTCATCCATCCCTCCTCCAGGCACAGTGACTCCAGGAGAACAAGTGAGGACCTGCTTGGTTAGAAAGAGGGGTTTCAGCTCAACCACACGTGTGTGTGTGTGTGTGTGTGTGTGTGTGTGTGTGTACATACATTGGATTTAGAAAGTATTTATTTTTTGTGTAGTATATCAAGGGCAGTGATAGCTTAGTGGTTAAGGTACTGGACTAGTAATCAGAAGGTTGCTGGTTCAAGCCCCACCACCGCCAAGTTGCCACTGTTGGGTCCCTGAGCAAGGCCCTTAACCCCTAAATTGCTTAAAATCATGTTCAGGCCGCTCAGGTGGCGCAGCGGTAAAAACACACGCTGTTCACCAGAGCTGAGATCTCGAATACATCGTATCGAAACTCGGCTCTGCCTGCTGTCTGAGGCTGAGCAGCCACATGAACAACGATTGGCCTGGTGTTCAGATAGGGGCGGGATTAAGATAGGGGATGGGGACCCTCTGGTTGGTGGCGCCTGCATGGAGATGGGAAAGGAGTGCGGTAGAGGGTGTGGCTCTCCGTACACAGCGCTGTACTGCACTGCACTCGTCAAATGTTCGATTGCTGTGCACGTGTCGGAGGGGGCGTGGAGCAGCCTCGTCCTCCCCAATCAGGAGCAGGGACCAGCATTAGTGAGAGGATGATTGACGGGTAGAAATTGGATGCGCTAAAGTGGGAGAAAAAGAGGGGGGGGGGGGGGGGGGGTCATGTTCAGTCATAATTGTAAGTCACATTGGCTAGAAGCGTCTGCTAAATGCAGAATGTAGTTGATTTATTTTTAAATGAATAGTGAAACAATTAAGGCTTTGAGTGTTCCCAAAACCAGTGGACACAAAACTATAAAATGGAAGCAGCTTGGTTGACCAAACAAGAAGGGTCACTCTAGAAAGTCCTAGAAAAGTCCAGAACAGAGACGAGAGAACCTATTGGATGGACGACCATCTCTCACTTCATTGTGTCAAAACCGAAGATGCTTGAGCTTGGAATTGACAAAGTTTCTGTTCGGGCTCTCAGAGTTTAAATCTCAGTTCTGGTCGCCCCCTAGGAGGCACAATTGGCAGCACCTGCAGCAGCGAAATTGGCCACTAACTGGCCACTGCTGGGTGGGAAAAGACCAGACTATAAAAGGCGACAGGTGAGGACCCTGGTTAGTAGCCCGAGGCACTTGTACAGAAGTAGAGGAACATAAAGATCAGCGAATGACTCTCCGTGCGCAAGACTGGCCTCACACGCCAATCTACTGAAGTACGGACACGTAAGAAGGGGTTGGTAAACCGTGCACACAAAATATTTCATATTCAACCCCAAACAACCTATATGTTTTACCACTGCACCACTCAAGCACCCTAGAACAGTGGTCCCCAACCACCGGGCCGCGGACTGGTACCGGTCTGTGGGTCATTTATTACCGGGCCGCACAGAATATAGTGATTTTATTAGGAGTAGTAGTTCTAGCAGTGGTGGTATCACTACAATGACTAATTAATAATGTATTTATTTTGTACTATGTGTCATTATGTTTGACTAGATGACACATTATGTTAATTTATGGTAAAATTAAGTTTTAATTACCAGCCAGTGTTGCAATTAAAAACCACTGTTTATTTTTTACCTCTAGCCATGAGTGTATTATAGACTAAATGAAGATTAATTTCAGGTTTGCTGCTGTGCCTGTTTGTGCTAAACGGAAGTAACAGCAAAACTTTACCTTGATCAATGACTCACTCAATAGGTAAAAGACAGATGAATTAATCATTTATTCTGAGTTTACCTCCACATAATGAAACTACAATCTTATTTTAGCCCTGGAGTCCATACTGAGCTTCAGGCTGTGAGTAAAAGCTTATTACCCCTCGATCAAGTCGCCTTAAGGCCAAACGTCTCGTTGTTAATCGGCCACCGTCCCCCCCAATTACGGCGGGATGAGCGGTCGTTCGAGCGAGCCTCCTCTGCCGTGCATGATGGGAGAGCTAATTAGATGTTTTCCCCAGCCGCACTGAAGTCACTGTCAGCCAGTCACTCATAACCACATTATGACCAGCACGTCAGAGGACCAGTGACTGGAACACGAAGCCGAGCATGAACGGAGCTGACGTCTCATTCAGGACAAATTTAGCAGGACAGTCTGCTGGACAGACACTTAAATAGGAGTTTCTGGGACTCTAGAGACTTTGATAAAGCACGTTTGAGATCAGATGTTTAAGAGTACGGAAGAGCAGTTTGAGTTTGTACAGGTCAGATAGCAGTGTGTCCAGACGTGGTCAGCAGATTGTTTGCTGTATGGCAAACGGGAACAAATGTTTGGTGCTTTAAGGCCTGGAGGTCACCCTAATCACAGGTACAGAGACAGAGGTCAGTAAGGGTCCATGTCTAACTCTTTTTGTCAGTTAGGCAGCTGTGTTTATTTATCCACAATCTCCTTTTTAGAGGTCGACCACACCGGATCATTCTAGTCTGGCTTTTTTTTTTTACCTTGGGACCAAAGGTCAGTTGGTTCTGGGTGGTGTTGAGCTTTAAAGACGTTGAGTTTCAAGGTATTTTTTGCCATAAGGATGTCTGGGAAAGGTGTTAATGTGTTCCATGGTCCCATGGAACTGCATATACAGTGGCAAGAAAAAGTATGTGAACCTCTTGGAATTTTATGGTTTTCTGCATTAATTTGTCATAAAATGTGATCTGATCCTCATCCAAGTCAAGCGTATCGACAAATATAATGTGCCCAAAATAATAACACAAAAAAATAAATTTTCTTTCAGGTCTTTATTGAACACACTCATTCAACATTCAAAGTGGTAGTGGAAAAAGTAAGTGAACCCTTGGAATTAATAGCTGGTTGACCCCCCCTTGGCAGCAATAACCTCAACCAGGCGCTTCCTGTAGCTGTGGATCAGACCTGCACATCGTTCAGGAGGAATTTTAGCCCATTCTTCCTGGCAGAACTGCTTTAGCTCCGTCATGTTCCTTGGATGCCTCATGTGTACGGCTCTCTTTAAGTCAATCCATAGCATTTCTATAGGGTTAAGATCTGGGCTCTGACTTGGCCACTCCAAAAGGCGGATTTTGTTTTTCATAAGCCATTCTGTTGTGGACTTGCTCCGGTGTTTTGGGTCAGAGTAGCCACAGTCCCAAATTGTCTCCATTTGTAGATTGTTTGCCTTACTGTAGACTGGTGAATTTCTAAAGTCTTTGAAATCACTTTGTAACCCTTTCCAGCTTCATGTAAATCAACAATTTTTGATCGTAGATCCTCTGAAAGCTCTTTTTGGCGAGGCATGGCTTACATATGCGTATCCTTCTTGTGTGGAGCAAACTCAAAAAGTCTAAGTGGTTTTTATCAGTCAAAGTAGCTCTAGTCCACACCTCCAAACTCATTTTCTTAACAAGACTCCAGGTATGCTAACACCTGACTCCAATTAGCTTTTTTGAGATCATTAACTCAAGGGTTCACATACTTTATCCACTAGCACTATGATGTTTTTATGGTTGTTCTCAATGAAGACATGAAAGATCAAAATTTTTGTGTGTTATTCTTTTAGGCACATTATATTTGTCGATACGCTTGACTTGGATGAGGATCAAATCACATTTTATGACAAATTAATGCAGAAAACCATAAAATTCCAAGAGGTTCACATACTTTTTCTTGCCACTGTATTTCATGCTGATGTAAAATAATGGGGTGTTTTTTTCACACTTATACACTGAAAATAACACAAATATAATATAAAAACACTGACATTCTTAAACGTGGAGATGCTTGATCTTGGAATATCCATTCAGTAAGGGCGCAAGATCGAGCATCTCCATAATTAAGAAGCATAAGGAAACAATAAAGAAGTAAAGTGTAAATTTTATGTTTTTATTGATTTTAACTGTTTTTTTAATTGTATTTCAGTGTTTTTTCCGCCCAATTTTCTCCCCTAATCGTGTCCAAGTACCCTGATTGTGTCCTCTATAGTAATTCGACCCTTCACCGCTGACTGAGGACGCCTCTCAACTGACATGCGCCCCCTCCGGCACGTACAGTCAGTACAGACTGCATTCTTCACCTGCACGAGTCGAGTTCATACACTTGACGAGCACTGTGTACGGAGGGCCACACCCCCGTCAGCATTATTCCTCAGCCCTGTGCAGGCGCCATCAGTCAAGCCAGCAGAGGCCGCAGTCGCACCAGTTATGAGGACCTATGATCCGACTTTTTACCCTCTATCCCTGAACGACAGCCAATCGTTGTTCATGCTGCCGCCCAGCCTAGTTGAAGAGGCAGAGCTGAGATTCGATACGATGTATTTAAAACCCCAACTCTGGTGTGCTAGCGTACTTTTTACCGCTGCGCCACCTGAGTGGCTGTATTTCAGTGTTTTTATAGACTTATTGTACTAAAACAATGAGTGAGCAGTAACAATTAAGAGAAGTTTAGTGCTCCTGTCGCCTTCTTATTTAATACCTTTTATTTAATACCTTCTATTAAGTCACATTAACCTTCATTTATTTTTTTACAATAAGCATTTAAACTGTGATTTAAAATGTGATTCTCACAATATCTCAGACCCCCCCAGCTATAACGCCTCATATTCGTCTCATATTCGCACTTTGATGACATTTCACCACAGAGCGCTGAACAAAACGACTGTTTACTGTTAAGGCTGAACATGAATTTAAGAGAAACGTTGAGTTCAAGGGTACAAATTTCTCTTCAAAGGGTGTAATGGAAGAAATTAGATTTTATGCTTAATATTACTTAAAAATTAGTAATATGCTGTTTTGTGTCTTGAATGCCTTTGTTATATTGTGCTTGTGTTGCAGAGACTGGGAGTTTAGACCACAGAGATTAGCAACTGCTGTTAAGCAATAAATGGGGGTAATTGTTAACAGGGTGGGGACTTCAAAGCCCCACACCCAATGTCATGTGACCAGAACAGTATAAAGACATAGCGATAGCATCTGTTGGGGGTTCTTGTCCAGAGAGACTGCTGGAGGAACCCACGATCGTGCCAATAAATTCTTCAATCCAATCCAACCAACAATAATCTTTGTTTTTATTTATCATCTCACCATAATTTTCCATGACAAGGGCGTCGAGTTTTAAAGGTTTCGAGTTTAGGGGACGTCGACTTACAAGGTACCGCTGTATTCGTATTTGTTAGCAATGAGTGTGACAAACAAATGAACCCAATAATTAGGAGGGCTGTCCACATAATTGTGGCTAAGAGCTGCTATGAAAATAAGCTGCTATAAAAGATTTTATTTGTTGGCCTTCGAATCCGACACAGTAGTGTTTTTCTCATCACTGACCACTAATGCACGGCGTACATTCCACACGAACCCGGTTCCATGCTGATGCATAAAAATCCCTCATTGTTCAAACAAACGAGGTTCCTCGTAAATCTGGACCGTAAAGACTGAAGGAACAAAGTGGAGAGCCTCTACAGTGGAACGTGCACGAGTCGGCAGTGAGCGAGCGTAATGTAATGTGTAATAATCATCATGCTGCTGTCAGCACTCTGCCCGTGTGTGTTCTATTGTTATCTCCGTCTGGCAGGTCGAGGAAAAATAAATAAATAAATAAATAAATAAAAACAGACGAGGGAGAAAACAGGATCCAGCG
The DNA here is from genome assembly GCF_030014385.1 of Trichomycterus rosablanca. Classification (NCBI taxonomy): domain Eukaryota; kingdom Metazoa; phylum Chordata; class Actinopteri; order Siluriformes; family Trichomycteridae; genus Trichomycterus; species Trichomycterus rosablanca. Next base: position 4,022,042 of record NC_085994.1, read on the forward strand.
GTCTTGTTAATATGTATGAGGCGGCTGCTTTAACATATATCTTCAGGCTAACACTTCCTCCCTGGTGATATTAGCTTTGATGGAACGGAGCGACAGAGTGGCTCTCCAGAGGCACTAACCTGATGAGAAAACCCGCAGGTCGGGAGAGAGGAACAAAAAAAAAACCGCATTTTTGATCATATGAAACGACTGTTTATTATTTTAGATGCAAACCAATAATGATAAAAAGGCAAGAAAAACTGGACCAATGGTGTCACGTCGCCTCTACCGGGCAATTCAGCACAATAAATCATGTACTGCTGCCTCCAGGTTATACAACATCACTTTGATTCATGGGAGCTGGTCGAAGTTTGGTACCTGTATTTTCTTTTGTTTGTTTACTTGTTTTTTAACCGATTCATTACATAGAGTAAATGTTTTGGGGGTTTGAGACATGACACGCCGGATTTTTACATCGGATGCCCTTCCTGACACAACTTTCTTTTTTCATCCGGGCTTGGGACTGGCACTGAGAGTGCGCCGACAAGTAGGGCTGCCACTAACCACTATTTTTCTATCGATTAATCTATAGACAATTTTATCGATTAGTCGATTCATCTAAACGATTCATTTTCCTCCAAAAAATCTCATTCAGAATCTCATTTAAGCTTCTTTTATTTTGACAACAAACTGTACGGCATAATAATAAAACACAAAACTAAATGTACACCAGGTTTATGTCCATATTATCACATTCTCAGTATGAAGTGCTCCATATTAAACAGAGTGCAGCACGTGATTATGGTGTTCTGTACACAAAGTAACGTGCTTAAACTTATAGCAGAAATAAAATAGTTAGATGTAGCCACGTCTCATTAAGTCCCACGTACAGTTAATACAGAATGAGTCCAGATTCTAACCTGCACATTCACTCAACACTTACTTCACATTCTAAGTGATGTAAACAAAGCGGTAAATGTTTCACATGAGAAGTTTTCTGAGCTTTGAGCGCCGCGGCAACCGCAAAAATTGCGAGACCAACGCAGCAATGGTTCATTTGTGTAATATTCAGTATTAATATGTGCAATATTCAGTTTTCATATGTGCAATAATAATAACGTAAGCATTTTAATTATTTAATTGTGTGTATATAACTTTTTAACTTTAACTTTAAATTTTTCTTCTTTTTTCTTTGTTTTAAGAGAGTAGAGTGTTTATTATTTTTACATAAATGGGTGCTACTGTAAAAAGCTGCAATTTCCCTCTGGGATCAATAAAGTATTCTGATTCTGATTCTGATGAGCAAAGTGCACGGCGGTCTAACTGAACTCACTAAGAAATACGGTATTCCAAGATCTAAAATATAGAATATAGAAGAATATAAAGAATATAGAATATAGAATAAAAATGCGCCCTAACTGAACTCGTTAAGGAACACGATATTCTAGGATCTCCGTGATTAAGAAACGTAATGAAACAATATAGACGTCGCGCTGGTGCTGCTGTGGTACCATCAAAGCTTTGCCAAGTGCACAAACCACATTTTAGTTTTGTGCCAGTTGTTTTTTTTTTTACCCCTTTTTCTCCCCTTTTAGCGCATCCAATTGTTCAATTAGCATCGTGCTTCCTCTCTGTCTATGCCGAACCCTGCCCTGACGGAGGTGATTGAAGCTAACCCGTATCCCCTCCGAAACACGAGCAGCAGCCAGATGCATCTTTGCCACCCACACATTGACGAGTTTGGCGCCACCTAGCGTTGCATGCGGAGAGACACACCCTAAGGGCACCCTCTCCCATCTCTGTGTAAGCGCCTCCAATCAGCCGGCAGAGAACGCAATCGCATTCTGACAGAGAGAGACCCACATCCGGTTCTTTGTCCCACCCCCCACATGAGCAACCGGCCAATCGTTGCTCATATAGCCACTCAGCTTCGAACCGGTAAAGCGAGGCTGGATTCGATACCACGCTTCTCAGAATCCAGCCCTGGTTGCAGCGCGTTTCTTTTTACCGCTGCGCCACCTGAGCGGTTTTTGTGCCAGTTTTAAGTGTTTCCAAACTTTGGATGATTCAGATCTTGGAAAACTTTGAGCTTTTCTTTGAAAGCTCTACAATCGGCCTCTGACTGCTGCAGACGGCATTTTCTTTAGACTGCGCTTAATGCCGCCAACCAGTGACTGGACCAAATACGACTTAGATCATGCACCAGCAAGTAGTGCTGAGGGAATCATATGAACGCTTATATGAATGGAGACGTTGTAGAAATTAAAAAGGATCATTTATAAAAATAGTTTTAAAAACCATGCATCGGCGAGGCCGACCAATCGCGGCAGCCCTACCGACAAGTGCACCTCACAATGACCAGGCTAATTCAGGCCACTCCGGGGCAAACATGTCCATGCAGACGCCAGTCTTAATGTTAATACAGAGGAACCTCGATTTAACACATTTCGGATTTAACAGACAAAATCGAATGTTCGGTACAATTGTTTAAAATTCACACAAGAAGCATCCAAAGACCAGTAGTTCAGTAATCGTCCACTAGCAGGCGCACGTCTCTCTGTTTACATGAGTAATTTGGCGGCACGGTGGCTAAGTGGGTAGCACTGTCGCCTCACGGCAAGAAGGTCCTGGGTTCGATCCCCAGATGGGGCGGTCCGGGTCCTTTCTGTGTGGAGTTTGCATGTTCTCCCCGTGTCCGTGTGGGTTTCCTCCGGGTGCTCCGGTTTCCTCCCACAGTCCAAAGACGAGACACAAAATTGTCCATGACTGTGTTCGATATAAACTTGTGAACTGATGAATCTTGTGTAACGAGTAACTACCGTTCCTGTCATGAATGTAACCAAAGTGTAAAACATGACGTTAAAATCCTAATAAACAAACAAACAAACAAACATGATTAATAGACTTTGTTTTGTCAGGAGGCTCGATCGGTTCTCGCCTTTTCCTCCGTTTTATGCTTCATTGTTGCATGTTCTAGTGATTAGTTCTGCACCAGAACTGCTCCAGTAACCACCAGTAGTGATTCAGACTCAGTACCACACAATTTCCTCCACCACACAAGGTAAATGAAGGTAAATTTCTCCCCAGTAGTACAGTACATCAATTTTAATATTTATTTACAGGTTTTACATTACAGATATGACGTTGTTCATTTTACTGCTGTGCATGTTTGAGACTTTTGTGGACCTTTAGACGTAGTGCTGTGGTTTTGTAGATTTTCGAACGCTTGGAAAAAAACCTCACAGTTTTAGACGGTCGCATTTTACAGACCAGTGTCCCTCCCCCCCTTTTAGTCCATTAAATCAACATATCTCTGTATTAAAAACAGTCAAGATGAAAGATGTTACTTTAAAGATCAGGCATGCGGAATAGATTGATCCACTGTGTTCACCATTAAATATGTAAACAGCAAAATAAAAAAAAGGGGCAACTTGGTCCTGCATGCCAACATTTGTTTTACATAATTCCATAATATACCTCTATAACAATGTGAGCAGCTAAAACAATTGAAAACAGTAATCAGGAAGGGTGTCCACATATTTTTGGTCATTTAGTTCAGGGGTTTTTCCCTGTGTCGCAGAAAAAAAAGAATAATTAAATAAACAAATTTCAACAGGATCATAAACACAAAATAAACCTGTACATGACTGCCCCCTTGTGAAAGTGTTGTTACATCTTGTAAACCGCAGTGGGACCAGATTGTCATTTTTATTAATGAATATAATAATTATATTTCGTTTTGTGTTTCGTTCTGACGCATTGTTTGTGTTGTCTGGGTCATGGACAAAACGTGGGTCGCTTGAATAAAAATTTGAATTGTGATAACAGGGCAGCAAAATGTGCATCTTTGTGATAATTTATTCCAGTATAACCACAACATTAACCTGAACAACCCTGCTGACCTTTTCCTGAACTCTGATCGTTACAGACCAGCTTTATTTGACTGAAGCCTCTTGCTGAGACGTTCGATACTAAAGCGGGCTGAAGTGTCACGAGAATGATCACCGTCATCACAATCACCACTATCTCCACCATCTTGTTTTAAACGGAGCCCCTGATGGCGGTCGGTCTCCCGGTAGTTACCGGATCGGAAGCCCATTCTGAGATCTGCGTTACACCAAGAGGAAAGCTGGAGAAGATTACCACCAGCTGGGAGGAGAAGCGGCGTCTCGGTGAGTCCACTTCATCTCACGCTAAGAGACCTGCAAGAGCAGCGTCCAAAAAATATGCAGCACGCAGGAGGGGGGAGATGATGTTTCCTCTCAGCTTCAGCCACGGAATCAAAACGATGAGCGGCGACTGAAGAGATGTCGGGTGACGTTCGGAGAACGGCCATTTCACTGAGGAAGAAGACGATGATGTTTTGTGGCCTGCAGGTTGTTCACTACAGATAAATCATCGGACGCTCCCTAATTATTCAGTCAGATTATCACTCAGAATTAAGAACCTCAGTAGGAGCATTTTAAGGAATCTAAGAATATAGACATGCCCTCTTCTCGGGGGTGTAGGATGATGTAAAATGCGTCTGTGTAGAGAGTTAATACACTGATCAGCCATAACATTAAAACCACCTCCTTGTTTCTACACTCACTGTCCATTTTATCAGCTCCACTTACCATATAGGAGCACTTTGTAGCTCTACAATTACTGACTGTAGTCATCTGTTTCTCTGCATGCTTTGTTACCCCCTTTCATGCTGTTCTTCAATGGTCAGGACCCTCACAGGACCACCACAGAGCAGGTATTATTTAGGTGGTGGATCATTCTCAGCACTGCAGTGACACTGACATGGTGGTGGTGTGTTAGTGTGTGTTGTGCTGGTATGAGTGGATCAGACACAGCAGTGCTGCTGGAGTTTTAAATACCGTGTCCACTCACTGTCCACTCTATCAGACACTCCTACCTAGTTGGTCCACCTTGTAGATGTAAAGTCAGAGACGATCGCTCATCTATTGCTGCTGTTTGAGTCGGTCATCTTCTAGACCTTCATCAGTGGTCACAGGACGCTGCCCACGGGGCGCTGTTGGCTGGATATTTTTGGTTGGTGGGCGATTCTCAGTCCAGCAGTGACAGTGAGGTGTTTAAAAACTCCAGCAGCGCTGCTGTGTCTGATCCACTCATACCAGCACAACACACACTAACACACCACCACCATGTCAGTGTCACTGCAGTGCTGAGAATGATCCAAGACCTAAATAATACCTGCTCTGTGGTGGTCCTGTGGGGGTCCTGACCATTGAAGAACAGCATGAAAGGGGGCTAACAAAGCATGCAGAGAAACAGATGGACGACAGTCAGTAATTGTAGAACTACAAAGTGCTTCTATATGGTAAGTGGAGCTGATAAAATGGACAGTGAGTGTAGAAACAAGGAGGTGGTTTTAATGTTATGGCTGATCTGTGTATACCGTTTATACCCCGATATAAGGCATGTCGTCCGGCCTTTACGGGATGAATTCGAATGCCGTGTTGGACCATATGCAAGGGGCGCATGCACTACGAAGACAGGAGCGAGACGAAAGCGTGCCAGCAATATTTTATCAGCCGCCTTTTCTGCTGATTGCAGCAGGATTTCCCGAGAGAAAACAGAGGCGATCTTTAGACGGCCCAGAGGCCCTGATTTATTTACAGCGCATTATTAATGGAGCAGGGTTAAGACTTTGATATGGCCGCTGTGTCCACTTTGATGCTACTGGAGGGTTACACACACACACACACACACACACACACATACACACAGAAGCTTTTTACCTAAAGAACAGTCTAGTGCTAGTAGAGAGGAGAGATGAATATTGCAGCTGCAAGGCGGCGTGACACGTTAAAATAAACATCACAGGATCTGACAGGCTTCATGTGATGGAGGAGCAGAATAATGACATGTTTTTGTTTGTTGATCTCAGAATTCAAAAGCTGGAAGCTTTTCCAGCCATTTCCAACCATGAAACTTGCAGTATAAGATGAAATAATTGCATTTATTTTATTTGGTAGTTCAGGAAATCCTGATTAAAACGTCTAAATCAAAACGCAGTTAAATATAATGGAATGGGGAAGCCAAGGATCTAATTGTCAAGTGTCCACAGACTTTTGGACATACTTGGAGAGAAATCAGGCCGGCACAAGGAGCAGGACTTTGTGGAGTTAATTGTAGAGCTTTCTGGACCTTCATGATTGAAAGATGCATTTTGGGAGGATTGGGTTGTAGGTGTGTGTGTGTGTGTGTGTGTGTGTGTGTGTGTGTGTGTGTGTGTGTGTGTGTGTGTGTGTGTGTGTGTGTGTGTGTGTGCGCGCAGTCTCCATGGCGCTCAAAGGTAAAATGCTGATCAAAAATTATATGGACTATATGGACACCCCTAATAATTATTACGTTCAGGTCTTTTGGGGTGCGCAAATCTCACCTGTGCTATCAACCTGGCTAAATGTCCAGCAGGCACAACAGGCCACGCCTCTGGAAGGGACATTGACATGGTTACTGACACTACAAAAATGCCATGCCACCCCGGCTGGCAGGTCAAAGCAGAGTTTGATTTGGCTATTCGAGAAAATTCACTGCTTGCAGGAAAAAAGAAGCATCTGCTTACTGCAAAGTCTACGGCTCTCCCTGGCCAGCACAAGGGTAGTAAATGCAGCAAGAACAATTGCTATAATTACTACAGGACATATAGGACAGCAGTAACCTAGTGGGTAAGATACTGGACTAGTAATCAAAAGGTTGCCGGTTCAAGCCCCACCTCTGCCAGGTTGCCACTGTTGCCCCTTAAACCTCAATTGCTTAGACAATGTACTATCACAGCTGTAAGTCACGCTGGATAAAAGCGTCTGCCAAATGCCGATCTGGATCTAAAAGCCACACCCTGTTTTGTTGGGGTACAAAGCTGACCCAGAAATTAAACTGCTTATAACAGGTGAGGACAGAAACATTCAGCACATAAACCAAACTCAGCCCGAAGCAATAACACACGTGGCAACAATTTTTCAGTGAATGCAGCTCGCGCCCCCCTCACCACCCCGCCTACAGCTCAGACAGGCGTATCGTCCCCCTCTACAATCGATCTGGAGATGGCTAAATGTGTTACATGCAGATCAATACGCTGTTGAAGCAGCAGCGGCTAAAGGTTTCTGCTGAAAGTCAAAAAAGCTCCGAGCTACAAAGAGAAGCGGGATAAGAAACGCGTGCTAGAGCTCCGCATCCCGACACAAATCATCACTGAGCACCGAGACGCAGGAGCTTCCACCTCCATTCTGCTCCTCTGAACCGAGGATATGAGAAGATCTGCATAACTGAGGGGTAACTGACCGGCAAACGACCGGCTACAGCGTCTCATCAAAATATAAAACACATCACTGAATTTCATATCAAGTCTTTATACTTTAATAAATAATAAAGCTAAAGTGAAAAGTGTCAGTACTGCAGAACAGTATAACGACCATAAACACCGTCAGCAGAACCAGTTTAGCAATCAGAACGTTAATTAGAAACTGAGTCGGCAGCGAACAATTCTTTACAAGCGCTAAATAAACATGCTAATGAAATAATAAAAATTTAGTAAATTTAATATAGTTCTTTCTAACAATATTATTGTAGTTATTATAGAAAAATAAGCCTTTATTCCTACTTTTATCATTCAAAATCCATATCATTTCTATATAAAAAATATTATTATTATTATATAATATTATAATTTTATTATATGATAATGTAGTAATAATATTAATTATTATTATAATTATAATTATTATTATTAATAATAATATTAATAATAACAACAATAATAATGAGTTTATTATTATTATTATTATTATTATTATTATTATTAATTATTATTAATAATAACAACAATAATATTAATGAGATTATTGTTATTATTATTATTATTAATAATAATAATAATAATAATAATGAGTGTTTTATTATTTATGTCGGCATTATTAGTATTACTGTTTTTATTATTAATGTTTTTATTATTATTATTACTGTTTTTATTATTATTATTACTGTTATTATTAGTGTTTTTATTAGTAGTATTTTTATTATTATTATTATTATTACTGTTATTATTACTGTTATTATTAGTGTTTTTATTATAATTATTAGTGATTTTATTATTTCTGTTATTATTATTAGTGTTTTTATTATTAGTGTTTTTATTATTATTATTATTATTACTGATTTTATTATTAATGTTATTATTATTATTACTGTTTTTATTATTAGTGTTTTTATTATTAGTGTTTTTATTATCATTATTACTGTTTTTATTAGTGTTTATTATTATTATTATTATTATTACTGTTTTTATTATTAATGTTTTTATTATTTTTATTGTTAGTGTTTTTATTATTGTGTTATTATTATTATTATTATTAATATAAGTATTTATTATTAGTGTTACTACTATAATATTATTGTTGATGTTAGTGTTTTTATTATTTGTGTAATTATTATTCATGTGGGACAGTGATAGCTCAGTGGTTAAGGTACTGGACTAGTAAACAGAAGGTTGCCGGTTCAAGCCCCGCCACCACCAAGTTGCCACTGTTGGGTCCCTGAGCAAGGCCCTTAACCCTCAATTGCTCATTGTGTTCCGCTCATTGTGTAAGTTGCTTTGGATAAAAGCGTCTGCTAAATGCTGAAAATGTAAATGTAAATGTAAATATAAGCGGCTTGTAACTACAGAACATAAATCTGCACATTAATTAATCAATATCATAATAACAAATTAATAAACAGAATAAACACACTATTCTAAAGTTAGCTATCAGGAAAAGTAATCTAAAATGTGCGTCTTTAACTGCTTTTAAAAACAGGAGCGTGACGAGCACGTCCGGAGGTTTAGATTAGTTTAGTTTTGGCCCTGCAACATTAAAAAAATCCATCACTGAATGTTGCGAGCATTATTTTGTTTGTATTCATGGTATTTTATTCACAGAGACTTCTTGTAGCTAATTACAGTGCAATAAGAGTAAAGGGCCTTGCTTAGGGACCCAACAGTGACAATTTGGTGGTGGTGGGGCCTAAACCAGATCTTCTGATTACAATGCAGTAAATTAACGGCTGAGCTACCACTGCTGTGAGATCCACATGTGCAGAGTTTAACATGCAGTTTTTCCATCTATCATAATTTAATAATACAACTTCATTTAATAAAAGGCTTTTCTGCTCGGAACAGAATGACGATGAACTTCCTCTGTAATGAACTGGCGCATGTTCACCGTCACTCTCGACTCCGCGGCCTGAGCTCTCGTGTGTGTCTCGTGGAAATGAATTTAAATGACCTTTATTAAACTGACAGTATTAATCAAACAATGACTGATCTGTCAGTAACTGATTAACCGATTAACCTTTGGCATTCGTAATGCACAAATATAAAATAATGTATTGTTACATGTAAAATTAATACTATTAATACTGTTTTAAACTGCACTGCAAGCGCAAACACTGTGTTTAAGCACCGACGCGACTGGGGAAAATAAAGCAAGGAAAATGATTTACTTTACTAAAGCTGCCTGTTCCAGTTTGTGTATGTACTTGTAATTGTACATAGTAAAGGAAGCAGAAAAAAATCACCAATCAACACAGGCTCTGGACTCTGACAACTTAAATACACACAACTACTGTATTGTACTACTGTGACTGTATTATGTGCATCTTTGCACAAGATTGCTCTCTTATCTCTGCTGCTATAAAAACCCTACACTGCTAACTCATATCAGAATATACTTTTCTACCTCACCTATCATTTACTCAGTAACACGTACTGACCAACACTTGTGTCTAGTCGTGTCTCTCTTAATTACTTTTTATATTAGAAACGCCTTTTTGTATCGATTGTACTGTTGTTTATCTGCACTGTGTACTGTACTGTCTTGCACTTTTGTTCTATGTTGCACCCTGGTCCTGGATGAACGTCTTTCGTTTTAATATGTACTCGTATAGAGCCGAAATGACAATAAAGCCTCTCTTGGACTCTTGCTACAGACCTCTGCTCCTGCACGACACGGGTTCATATGGAGATCTGTATTGCGCACAGAGAGTCAAGCAACGACCTCCATTATCGCCCCTCTGTGCAGGTGCCATCGATCAGCCAGCAGAGGTCGTAACTGCAGCAGTTATGAGGAAACCTATCAGGCATTCCCACACTCAGACGAGCCAATCATTGTCCGTATAGTCGCCTGGCCGGCCGGTAGCAGACCTGAGATTCTAACTTGTGAGTCAGAGATGTCAGCTCTGGTGTGCTAGTGTGTTTTACCACCCAGCTTTCACACTCTATGCTCTCACGACACATGCTCATGGCTCTCACTGTTTATAATTGTTCCATTAAAAATAGAGGTAGGAAAACTACATTACATTTACATTTTTGGCATTTAGCAGACGCTTTTATCTAGACCAGTGGTGGGCAAACTACGGCCCATCAGGCTGTTTAATCCGGCCCGCTGAGTATTTACAAAATTGTCCTAAAACCACATTAATTTCACCTTTTCCCTGCCACACCCTGCGTTCCTGTCTGATCTACACACAGATATTCATTCGTCACGTTTGCCATCGCACTGAGCCTTACTACCCCTCTGGAGTCGCCTATCATGCCAGCGTGATCTAACCACTTAGCTGCTTTAAAACGTCACACATAAACTATTAACTTATGTCGAAAGTGCTGCTTTAAACGCTGAATTGGTTTTGTTTAGACGGTGACACACCAAGAGGAAACAAAGATAAAAAATAATAACAAAAACATTACAAAAAATTACATTCACACATGTGTAAACGTGCACATAATGGGACGGGTCTGGCGTTTCATTTATATTCAAAAATTCATCCTTTAACCACGAAAATAAAGATTTGAATGTCACCAAACTTCGATACACTGACAAAAAAGGGTGACCAACAACACTGTTCCCACTGAAACCGAATACGGTAGGTGGGCAATCTTTACTTTTTAGATTTCACACGAGTTTTACATGTAATTTGTATTCGTTTCATCCCCTACCAAACCGCACCCAGCCGGTCGGCCCGTCTGTCAATTTTTAAAACCCAGTGCGGCCCTTGAGCCAAAAAGTTTGCCCACCTCTGATCTAAAGCGCTTACAGCAACTTTTTTATTCATGCGACCCACGTTTTGTCCATGACTTTTACTGTGACCCAGGCAACACAAACGATGCATCAAAACGAAACACACAATGAAATATACCTCATTAATAAACTTGGTGGCAATCTGGTCCCATTGTGGTTTACAAGATGTAACGTAAAGCCTCCACAAGGGGGCGTTTGTGTACAAGTTAATTTGTTGATTTAATTATTATTATATTTTGTGACCTTTGTGATTTTTTTTTGGCAGACCCAGGGTTTGGAAAACCCTGACTTACAGTATACAGTCTAAAAACTAAGGGTTAAGGGCCTAGTTCAAGGGCCCAACAGTGGCAATCTGGCAGTGGTGGGGCTTGAACCAGAAACCTTATGCTTACTGCATTAGTACTTTACCTGCTACGCTACAACCGCCCTACATGTGAGATCACCTTATTATTATTATTATTATTATTATTTTTAAAGATAATATTAAAGATCATCTCTGCATTATCTCACATCCCACCTGCTCTCGGGTGAAGTGGGACGGTAGCCAGGATGAAAAGACTGTGCAAGCACTCCCGCTCCGCCGGGGTCCGGTTAAACCGCTCTTTTAATGAAGCCGTCTCAGCACAGAAACGCGGTTCCTCTAAGTGCTGAGCCAGGCGGAGGAAAGATGGGTTCTGCAGAGCGCTACACGACTGACTGAGCCAAAATCTTTATCCTACTGTAACAGAGTCGTCTCCACAGAGACTCATTTTCGCTGGCTGTGGTCAGCGTCTCGCCGTAGGAGGTGGACCTGTTTATGGTCAATCGTAAAATCTAGATTTACCAAACATCTCAATTTTCCCGGCGCTAAGACCGAGAACTAGTGGCTTACAGTCAGTCAGATAGTCGTAAGGTGGACTGGTGTTGATCCACGGACACATCCAGCTAAACACAGAATGAATTTTCAGTGTTGAGTAATTTATTTAATATGCAGTCGTGTTACAAAACTAGCGGTGCGTTTCACAATCACACAATCCATGAGCTTAACAGTATAATAGCCAATCAAAATCATCTGGCTGTCTGACGCATGCTGTAGCCCCAACACACATAATTTTTTTACCTTTGGGCTACTACCAACATTATTTTGTCGAAAATAGACCTTGCCGAAATAGCGGCATATGTCGCTCCAAAAAGTATACGTCAGGGGGCCCAATACGTCGATTGCGATTGACAGTGCGCGTCTCATTCAAACAGGTGAAGTAAATAACACTGATTATCTCTTCATCACGGCACCTGTTAGTGGGGGGGATATATTAGGCAGCAAGTGACATTTTATCCTCAAAGTTGATGTTAGAAGCAGGAAAAATGGGCGAGCGTGAGGATCTGAGCGACTCTGACGAGGGCCAAATTGCGATGGCTAGACGACTGGGTCAGAGCATCTCCAAAACTGCAGCTCTTGTGGGGTGTTCCCGGTCTGCGGTGGTCAGTATCTATCAAAAGTGGTCCAAGGAAGGAACAGTGGAGTCCCATGCCTCGACGGCTGTTTTGGCAGCAAAAGGGGGACCAACACAATATTAGAAAGGTGGTCATAATGTTATGAATGATCGGTGTAAGAATTGTACTTTAATTATGATCGGTGTAGGCAGCTGTAGTCTAGTGGTTAAGGTGCTGGTCCAATAATCAGAAGGTTGCCGGTTCAAACCTCACCACTGCCAGGTTGCTGTTGGGCCCTTGAGCAAGGCCCTTAATCCTCAATTGCTTAGATTGTATAGTGTCACAGTACTGTAAGTCGCTTTGGATAAAAGCATCTGCTAAATGCTGAAAATGTTAATGTAAAATTAACTAAAAGAACAGCCTGTTAAAAGCTTTAAAACTTTAATAAAAAAAGTAAAATTTAATAAAAACCTTTTTATGCATTTTACCAACTGTGCCAAGGTTGGTGTTTTTAGTTTTTTTTTCACAGAACTGTTAATATTACTAGCAAAGGGGACGGGTGGTCATGCAAGTGAAGCATAAGAATACCAGCATTTTAACGAAGCATCTTATCCTCTTATTAAATCGATTGTTTTTAAAATGCTAAAAGAATTGTCCTTTTGTTTCAGACCCAAGCAGCGGAAACAATCAATTTCTCAAAGATCAGAAGAGACGAGAAAACGAGTGGGACGCAAGACCAACTGTTTAAAAGCGCTCACATGATGAAGAAACACGATTAAAGACGCCGTGTGCTGCTTAAAAATCTTTACCATGCCGACCGTGGCTGTGAACAGCTTGGTAGAGCGAGAGTAATGATTCGAAAGAGGATAACAAGAGGATAACAAGACCTGAGATGATAAAAAAGATCTGGAACCAGTGTGTCAATAGACGGTTTTCCGTCCACCAACTTTTTGCGAATTTTGAAAATGCGCATTAAAAAACCTGGATGGAAAAGCTCAAAATTCGAAAAAAGACCCAAATATCGCAAAGAAGTTTTCACGCTTGAACGAGGTGGAAAAGTTTTAATATCGCATCACCGAAATGCGAAAAAAGGGGATGGAAACGGGTATTGCGAATAAACGATGCCGTTTTAAGCTCTAAGTCACACACACGTGCATATATATATTTATATAGTTTAAAACTGAATTAAACTAAAATTAAAGTCAATGTGTGCAGTGTACCTGAAAAGGTGTGATGTTTTAAAGACTGCTGGGTCATGTGCGCTGCCGAGAGAGCCAACACATACATCACCAATCAACAACTGGTCATCCACAAGTGCCTGCAAAACAATCGATGGCCATCCCTTTCTACGTACATAGTCCCTGTACCCGACTGCAGGAGGGAGGATTGGAATGTGTGCACCATCCGGTGCACCGTACACCTGTGGTATGTGGTGCGCTGCATGATTACGCTGCGCTATTTCTGCATTGGTAGGACGACGTAATGTTTCATTAGTTTTGATGTTATTGCTTGGCATACAGCGTATACACTACGGTGAACTGTTGTTACGCTCACGCCGAACGTCTCGCCCACTACCCTGTACTCCGCACAAGTGGCCAGCTTGTACAAGGCAATAGCGATCCTCTTTTCAGTTGGCACGGGTGGCCGGTGACTGCAAACTTTTGGCTCTATAAATGACCCGATCATGGTGCGTCAAAGGCTGATTTTGACATTCTGAAATTCTTGATCCAAAGCTGCACAATGTGCTCCCAAAATAGTTTAGTACGTTTACGTTCCCAGATCGCCGTGGCATTAGATAACATAACGTAACCATAAAAAGATGGCAAATGGTTGTAAATATAATTCTACTTAAAGCTAAAATCGAATTAAATCTCTCCATCTTGCTCGTTTCTCTGCAGCGCGTTGACACGTGATGTAAAGGTTTTTTCGCATAACTGTAGTTGATGGAAACGCGACATTTTTCGCTTTTTTTCCTGCCGATATTTCATAAATGCGCATTACACTTGCGAAACGTTTGGATGGAAACCCGGTTATTGTGTCAAAAATCTCATTTTTATAGTGGCTGAACTGGTCATTTTAAATTAATAAAAAAATCTGTGTGGACCAATAACTAGTTTTTCTATTTTTATGCAAAACAAATACTAAACATTTTTGGCCGCTCAGGTGGCGCAGTGATAAAAACACACGCTGGAACCAGAGCTGGGATCTCGAATACATCGTATCGAGTCTCGGCTCTGCCTGCTGCCTGGGCCGAACGGCCACATGAACAACGATTGGCCTGTTGTTCAGATAGGGGCGGGATATTAAAGCCGGATAGGGACTCTCTCATAACTGATGCAGTTACAACCTCTGCTGGCTGACTGATTTTACATTTTACATTTTAGGCATTTAGCAGACGCGTTTATCCAAAGCGACATACAGTACAGTTACATTTTACAGTCTGAGCAATTGAGGGTTAAGGGCCTTGCTCAGGGGCCCAACAGCAGCAACCTGGCAGTGGTGGGGCTTGAACCAGCAACCTTCTGATTACTAGTCAAAAACCTTAATCACTAGGCTACGGCTTGCTCCATCAATATTTGATTGATGGCGCCTGCACAGAGACGGGAAAAGAGTGCGCTAATCAGGGTGTGTCTCTCCGTACACAGTGCTGATCCGCATTGCACTCGTCAATGTTTAGGTGACAAAATGCAAACGGTTGCTGCCCACGTGTCAGAGGGGGCGTTGGTTAGCTTTGTTCTCCTCAATCAGAGCGGGGATTGGTATTTGTGGCTAGGAAGCGTGACACAATCGGGCGTTGACGCACTAACGGAGACAAAGGGCGAAAATGCATTTAAAAAATATATTAAATAAATAATAAATAATAAACAATTAGCTTTATGAAAATATGAAAATCTATGAATATTTAATTAATGTGCAAACTGGAAACGCCCTCACGTGTACCAAACATCATAGCAAGGTCAAGTCTTTTAAGAACAAGGTTTCTATTGAGATCTTTCATTTTTGGTCATTAATAGCAGACAAACACAGACGCACTACCACCGAGATCCAGAGACGTTCGATCCTCAGCTAACAGTGCAGCTAGATACATCCAGGGCTTTTATTTCCTAAAAAAAACGAGTCCAAGGCCACACATGCTCTTGAACACAACAGCTGTATTATTTGCCGGATGCCGCAGTGAAGAGGAGGCTAACAAGGCCAGGTAACAAAGCCTCTAATTAAGAACGAGAGCATCTCCGACTCCGAATAGGAAAATTGCCCTGCCAGGCTGAAAAGGGTCCCACTGAAAGCCATTCGCTCCCAAAAATAGCCTCTAAATGCCGGAGTGA
Organism: Trichomycterus rosablanca; assembly: GCF_030014385.1. Taxonomy (NCBI): domain Eukaryota; kingdom Metazoa; phylum Chordata; class Actinopteri; order Siluriformes; family Trichomycteridae; genus Trichomycterus; species Trichomycterus rosablanca. Next base: position 4,037,823 of record NC_085994.1, read on the forward strand.
AAGCAGGAGATCGTAATAGAGTCGGACACAAACTCTATTATCCGTCGCCGAAGCTCTGGCATGGGCCGCACCGTTCCCAGGACGGAAGCAAAAACACAGAAGAGCCGGTGAGTGACGCGTTAGAGAGATTTGTGATCGCGGTTCGTCTGTGTGGATTCGTTCACAGACCGTCACTCCTGTGAGAGGCCGAGAGAGAGCGAGGAAGGTGAGACGGGGAAATAAGTGACATCTCAGCACCGCCGGGTGAAAATAGTCCTCCAGAGAAACAATGCAGCCGGCGTTATGTTTAATACACAGACACCATTTTCAGAAAAATTGGGACACAGTCTAACAATTGAATAAAACTAAAAAGCTGTTATTGAATAATTAAGATTTATTAATGAAAATTGCATCACGAAGAGTGAATTCAGTTGCCACTAATGACTATTTTTCTATCGATTAATCTATAGACTATTCTATCGATTAGTCGATTCATGTAAACGATTAATTTTCCTCCAAAAAATGTAATTCAGAATCTCATTTAAGCTTCTTTTATTTTAACAACAAACTGTACGGCATAATAATACAGCACAAAATTAAATGTAAACCGGGTTTATGTTCATATTATCACATTCTCAATATGAAGTGCAGCACGTGATTATGGTGTTCTGTACACAGAGCAAAGTGCTTAAACTTATAGCAGAAATAAAACATTTAGATGTAGCCACGTCTCATTAAGTCCAACGTACAGTAACGACAGAATGAGTCCAGATTCTAACCTACACATTCACTCAACACTTACTTCACATTCTAAGCGATATAAACAAAGCGGTTACGACACATTCACATGAGAAGCTTTTTGTGCTTTGAGCGCCGCAGCAACCGCAAAAATCGCGAGACCAACACAGCAAAGTGTGCGGCGGTCTAACTGAACTCACTACGGAATACGGTATTTCAGGATCTCCGCAATTAAGAAGCTTAATGAAACAATATAGACGTGCAACATCACACTAGTGCTGCTGTGGTACCATCAAAGCAGTGCACAGTGTACAAAACCACATTTTAGTTTTGTGCCAGTTTTAAGTATCACCAAACTTTGGTTCTTTGGGTCTTGGAAAACTTTGAGCTTTTCTTTGAAAGCTCTACAATCGGCCTCTGACTGCTGCAGACGGCATTTTTAAAGACTTCGCTTAATGCCGCCAACCAGTGACGGGAGCAAATACGACTTATATGAATGGAAACGTTGTAGAAATTAAAAAGGATCATTTATAAACATAGTTTTAAAAACGATGCATCGACTTAAAATATTGACGTCTACACAATTTAAGCGTCAACGTCATCGACTAGGTCGACCAATCGCGGCAGCCCTAAATCGGTTAGTCAAAACACCAAGATGTCAAAGTGTAAAGCAGCTAAAAACACTGAGTAACTGAGTCTGGAAAACTCCCAACCAATTCTGTGGACGCTTGTCAAAACACGGATGAGAATTTTCATATTTGAGACAGAACCTGAAACTTCGCACCGTCGCTGGATGTTTTAGGTTTACATTTAACTATTAAGGTAGCTGTGCTGTGTACTGTATCTTCTATTTATTCTACTTGCAATTATATAGAGTATATACTGTATGTACTGTATATATGCAAGTTTAAGGCTGAGGTACGAAAACAGACATTGCATCGAGTACATAATTTACACAAACACTAAACAGAAGGTCATGTGGCCCCCAATGCCTTGGAGGCTGGGAAACATGACACTGAACTGGAATGACTTAAAAAAAAAAGAAGAAATGTACATTGAGCCCTCCTGGGGAAAAAAAACAAAACAAAAAGAAAACTCCTCCCCAGTAAGAAAAAGAATTTCGGGAGAAATTCCAGTTTCCTTGGTCTGAAGCAACACACCGTACGGAGCAGAAGCCATGCCCATGTGGTCTGTCGGAGGAAAAGGTATGTTGGTCGGTCTTAATGACAGCCCTAATATATATGTATTCATCTCAATTAATCGCAAACTAATAATGAAGCAAAATTTGAACAGTTATGCACATTGTTATTGCAAGAACGTGTTTACCAATAAAACATTCATAAAATATGATAGAATTATTAAATCTAAATTCATTGTAGAAAGCACATTATCTGACAAAAGTGAGGATCTTTTCCTGTTCATGACCCTGACACTGAAAACAGGTGCACCAACCATCATTGTTTTGATCTAATATAAGGCATCAATAAAGCATCAAAATACAGATATGATTATTTCATAGATCTATTAAGAAAACCCTTTAATACTGTGTTTGTGCAGAAAGAATACTGGGAAATACTGTTCTAAATTACCATTTAAACATCTATAAATACCTGAAACAGTCAAGTTAGCAGACATTATAAGTAATTGACTGTAGCTATATAAAAAAAGTGTTAAATAAAACAGTCCATGTAAACGCTTAGTCCATATAAATATCAGATACGAATGTGTTTTTAGAAAACTACAAACATCACAAATATAAATCATGTTTATAACCATGTGATAGAATAAGCTGAATAAACTGTAGAGATGAAACATCACACAGAGTTTTACTTTTTACCGGAGGGGGAGGAGGCGGAGCTACACGGTTTTGATGGACAGCTCTAGCAGCCAATGGAAATACTCGTTACAGAGCTCGCGTGATTTCATTCATCTTTTCATCAACACGTAAAAAAAGTGAAAACCGCTAAAAGTTCATGCGCTTTACATCCTAATTCATCTGAAATACAGTTAATTACCACAGAGACACACATGTATGTGGCACAAACAGCCAAATAAAAATAGTTAGATTAAAAGTTTTAGTCTTGATAAATTTTTTTAATCGCGATTAAAATTTTAACGCCTTAATCGTGTTAATTAACGTGATTAACGACAGCCCTAATATACAGTATATATATATATATATGTTTGTATTTGCAGCATTTAGTAGAAGCTTTTATCTAAAGTGACTTATACTTATCACTGATTACAGTTTTAAGCAGTTGAGGTTTAAGGGCCTTGCTCAAGGGCCCAACAGTGGCAACTAGGCGATGGTGGGGTTTGAACCGGCAACCTTACGATTACTAGGCTCGTACCTAAACCACTGACCTACCACTAACCACTTGAGAGAATGGTTAGTCAGTTCAAAGACTTGAAAGATTCTCAGCGCAAGATGGCAAAGAATTTAGGGCAGTTGCAGCTTAGCGGGTAAGGTACTGGACCAATAATCGAAAGGTCACTGGTTCTAGCTCCACCACTGCCAGGTTGCTGCTGCTGGGCCCTTGAGCCAGGCCCTTAACCCTCAACTGCTCAGACAGTATACTGTCACAGTCTGTTAAATGCTGAACATGTAAATGAATTTAGGTCTTTTACCATCTACAGTTCATAATATGATGAAAAGATTCAGGGAGTCTGGTGTCAGTGTATAGTCCCAACTTTTCTAAAAACTGGGTTTGTATAATCCTAATATAATTTTTAAAAAAGCACAACAAAACCACTTGATTATTTCCAAACAGTTTGGATTAGACACCTAAGTGTGCGGTATAGAAGAAATTGAAGGTGCGCTCAGGGATTCCCGTGCACGCTCACTTCCACTTCAATAAATCATTTCTTCTTCCTCAAGCCTCCTCTCCTGATAAGCATTAACAGAAGTGCCGGATAACACGGCATTAAAAAGTCCCGGATCTGCTGACACAACCCGGCGTCCTGCGTCTCTCGCATCGCTCCTGATAAGTGAGGACGGATATACAGCGCCGGGCCTCATAAATACGGCTCTAAACGCTAACGTGAGAGCGGTATTAGTGGCGGAGAGGTTATGCAAATGAAGAGCGGAGCAAATGAGATTGTGTTTTCTAAAAAATACGGGCGGCATAAAAATCCTCCGGGCGAGACCGGCAAAATGAACGCTGGGAGTTGACATCACTCGCTGGCACCACCGGCCTACCTGTCCCGTAAGTTTATGACGGCAAAATGAACAATTTATGGGTTCGGGGGAGAACGAAAGGAAACGGCGTAACAGCAAATGAGAAATAGAAAAAGCACATAAAAATGAAACATTGGAAAATGAAAGAGGGTTTTTGTGTATAACAATGCTCATTTTTTACGAGAAGATCGAGCTGGGGAGTTTGGATGGCGCAGCGGTCTACACAGACGTGATTGGCTGTATTCCTGCGGTGGATTGGCGCCTTGTCCGAGACGTATTCCTGCATTGGGCCCAGTGTTTCCAGGGAAGCCAGACCCCCTGCAACCCTGACCATTATCTAGCCGGCAATTATTATATAATTTTACAACCCCAAATCAGAAAAAGCACGGACAGTATGGAAAATGTAAATAAATTAAAAATGCAGTGTTCCTTACATTTACTTTTACATCGACTTTTATTTGAGATATTTCATGTTTTATCTGCTCAACTTCATTTCATTTATTAATAAACATCCATTCCTGCATTTCAGACCTGCAACACATTCCACAAAAAAAAAAGTTTGGATGGGGGCAGTTTAGGGCTAGTAATGAGGTGAAAAAACTAAATAATGATCTGATGTCAACAGGTGATTGTAATCATGGTTCGGTACAAAAGCAGCATCCAGGAAAGGCTGAGAGTCTCTGATGAGTAAAGATGATCAGAGGATCCAGTTTGTCCACAAATGTGTGAGAAAATGATTGAAATGTTTAAAAACGATGAACCTCAAAGAAAGATTGGAAGGGATTTGCATGTTCTCCCTCTACAGTGCAGAATATCATTAAACCATTCAAGGAATCAAGAGGAATTTCAGTGTGTAAAGGCCAAGGGCGCAAGATTAATCTGAACGCTCGTGATCTTCCATCCCTCAGACGGCGCTGCATCAAGAGCCTGGGTGAGGGATTAGTTTATCAAACCTTTATCAAGCTCTACAATACAGAGTTACATGCACATCTAAAAAGACGTTTTGGCACCAAGCGATTTAGTGTTTCAGGTTTTATTTTGTCCCATTCTTCCTGCAAACACGTCTTTAGTGTGGAGAAAAGGAACGGCAACATTACAAAGTGGTAAATGTTGTACTTTTTCGTCCCAACTCTTTTTGGAATGTGTTGCAGGACTGAAATGCAGGAATGGATGTTTATTAATAAATGAAATGAAGTTGAGCAGATAAAACATGAAATATCTCAGGTTCATCCTGTCTGACATCGAATAAAAGCCAAAGTCAATATAAGGAACTCTGTGTTTTTATTATTTGCATTTTCCATACTGTCCCAACTTTTTCTGATTTGGGATTGTACATAACTTAGTTACACCAGTCTGTTCTCAGTCCAAAACAAACATGACATTTACAGTTCTGTGGTACATCAGCACTGACGCCTATATCAGTCAATTAAATCCAAATTAGGCCCACAAGAACAGCAGGTAGGGTAAATTTGGCATGTTCCACTTTTATTAGGGCAGAGGATTTTTTCCTGGAAAAATAAATAAATCAATACATTTTTAAAAGGGGTGTATCAGCTTGAAGATCGGCTCCATTACAGACTGTGCTCCAGACATACCACAACTTTTACAGGCATTGCCAGAACACTGGTACCCTTGCACTTTATTCAAATATTGACCCTCCTGTATACCACCAGACATGCTGAAGAACCACTGTCCTTCTGAGAGATAAAAAATAAAAGCTTTTTTAAATAATAAAAAAAAGAAAATAATGCCTACTGTGAAACATGGAGAGGTTCACTTATGTTTTGGGGTTGCTTTGCTGCCTCTAAAACTGAGTGAAGTCTAAAGCGCAGTGTAAAAAAGCTGTGCCCTAGTCGAAGGTCATGGGTCTTCCAGCAGGATAATAAAAAAGAATACAGGAGTAAAGAGGACGAAAAACTGGACTGTTCTGAAGTGGTTTAACCTCAGTGGTCGCGTCCCAAAAATATTTCCCCAAGAATAAAAGTTCTTTACCTCCCGTCACCTTGAAATGCTCCATATTGATTTTATTGCACTATTTCTACTGGGCGTTAATGGAAAGTTCTACTAACTGTATGTTTGAATTAAAAAGTCTCTAAAGCGTGTTGAGGAACAGGCGACGTGGAGGAGGCCGGTGCGAGAGAGTGTGCTCTTCAGCAGGATAATGACCCGAGACACACATCAAAAAGCATCCAAGAGTAGAGAGGAAGATAAAAATGTGACCGTCCTGCAGTGGTTTAATCGGAAACTTATTAAACATTTGTTTGGAAGACGTTAAGTTAACAAGTGTCATCGTGTTAGCACTGGAATACAAATGAACCTCCACACAGTCATGCCCCAAAAAGATTTCCCCAATAATAAAAGGTCTCAGTTCTTTACCTCCTGTCACCTTAAACTGCTCCATATTGATTTTATTACACTATTTCTACCGGGCGTTAATGGAAAGTTCTACTAACTGTATGTTTGAATTAAAAAGCCTCTAAAGCGTGTTGAGGAACAGGCGACGTGGAGGAGGCCGGTGCGAGAGAGAGGGTGCTGACTCAAAGTCTATTGAATTTCAATCTGAAGTCTTTTCATTTGCATACAGGCTGCGTTCTGATGCACAGTAAGCAATTTAAAAGCCTCCTCCAGGCAGCCACTTAAGATTTATTTGCATAGCTTAATTGACCGAATTACAATTTTTATCGAATTCACTTTTTTATTCAATGAAATACAGAGATGCTTTCCAAGGCCACTGCAACAAGGTGCGCCAAATTAATATTTTTACTTTGCTAATTAGCATCCAGATTGGAGGACTGAATTAGACAGAGGCGCTCGAACTCACTCACGTACCAACACAGCAGCATATTTTATAGTATTTTACTATTTTAATATTAGTTTTATCTCAAACAAGCATCAGTACGATAAAAGAAGGCTGAGCTGTCTGGTCCATCGAATCCTGTTTCTCAAGAAGAAATGCGGCCACGTGGGCGGTCGAGGATGCGCTGTAGGACGAGCCAACTCATCTGATTTATTAAAGTCATGTTGCTAGCACTGCCACCACGCTGGCCGAGGAGAGCCGAAACTATCACGTGCTACAGATCATCCATCGCCAGTGCAGACGCCTGGACCAGAAAGCAGAGTCTGCAACTGTAGTGTGAGAAGGAATTTTCAGTCTTTGTGGGTAGCTGGTCGGTCGATAGCACAGCTATTTTGATTCCCATTATACTAGCTGTATCTCCGGTGAATTATGAAGACGGTGCAAACAAGCATCAGAACAATAAAAAAAAAAAGCTGACCGGTCCATCAAATCCTGTTGTCCAGGAAGAAATGTGGCCATGTGGATGGACGAGGAAGAGATGACAGCAGGATGCGCTATAGAACAATCCACCTTGCAACAGTTTTATTGTTATAAAATTTGCTCCCAATATAGTCATATCCAGTTCCCTCTGGCACCACGCTGGTGGAGGAGAGCTGAGACGATCACATTTCCAACCTTTTCCCTCCCATACAACCTTAGCCAATCATGTCTATGTGTGGACAGCTGGTTGGTCGATAGCACAGCTATTTTGCTTCCCAGTCTCTTAGTTGTATCTCCTGTGATTCAACTGTTTTTTTTGTTACAAAATTTGCTCCCAATCTAGTCATATCCAGTTCCCTCTGCCACCACACTGGCCGAAGAGAGCGGAGACTATCACATACCCGAAACCATCCATCTCTAGTGCAGACGCCTCAACCAGAAAGCAAAGGTCACAACTTTAGTGCAAGTCTACGTTTTTAACCTTTTCTCTCCTATAAAGAGACATCCAATCGTGCCTATGTGTGGGCACAGCTATCATGTTTCCCCAGTTTCCTAGTTTTATCTCCTGTGATTCACCACGACCGGTCAAACAAGCACCAGAACTGTTTCTTGCTGTTTTTCAAGAAGAAATGCGGTCATGTGGACGTCCGAGAACATCCTGTACGACAATCCACCTCTCAACATACACAAGTTCTGTCAGATTTATTGAAATCATGTGTCAACTGTAGAGAATGAATTTTCAGCCTTTTGCCTCCCATACAGACTAAGCCAATCGTGCCTGTGTGTGGGCAGGCGGTCGGTTGATAGCATCTTAAGTGTAAACCAGAAAAATGTATCCAATTAGTGTGAATTATGCCATGATCTTGCCGATACCTTCACTGTTTCTTTCCTATTTATATATATTTTCTATATTGCACAAAAGAAACAGTCGCTTTTAGCCCACGACGCTGACTGCACATGTGAATGTTTACAGGTATGAATGTGTGTGTGATAAACAGTTTTTGTTGTATTATTTGTGCACTGCAAGCCTCCGTGTAACCAAAGTCAAATTCCTTGTACGTGTGAGCACACTTGACCAATAAATTCTAATTCTTCTGATTTTTATTCCGATTCCTGATGAAACGGCAGCTTCTGAGACAAAAGGACGCTCATATTTTCTCTGGCTCGTACGCAGCCGATCGAATTGAAACCCAGATCCCGATCTCGTAGCTGGTCAGGTGTAACTACCTTGAAAGCAATCAGCCGGGCAGAGTGGGCAGACGGAGTTAATCCCACCCTGTCCTCGCTTTCTCTATTAGGAGCTTTATTGAGGTGTGACTGACTCATTTCAACGACGCCTCAGGTTGAAACACTGTGGGTTTAATTAGCTTGTTAAATGAGACTGCAATTACAGAAATCCATCCAGCTATGGAGGAAGAGTCGGGTACAGGCCCTTCGCGTGGTCCTCCGATTTAAATTAAGGTGGGCATGTCGGCAGCTGGCATGTGCTCCTCATTTCCCGTATCTACTCGGATTAAATTGGATTTCAGGAGATGGAGAGGAAACCAAAGCTCACCTCGTCACATCAGATCTTCTTATTTTTGACTAAACACACGGGCTGCAACTAGACGTTTCTTATAAAAGCTTTTTTTCTTTCTTGCGTGGATAAGAAACACTCGAGTAAATCAGCACGAGATGAAATATCATGAATCACTAAGGGCTCTTTAAGCAGCACAATCTGATTAAAGGAAAAAGGGGGTCATGCTCATCTCACAAATTCAAGCCTTTTTAAAAATTCAGCACAAAATGTTCATTTATTTTTTTATTACAATCACAGATTTTATATATTTAAGTATATATATATATATATTTGACCCTGTTCTTTAATGGTCAGGACCCCCACAGAGCAGGTATTGTCTGGGTGGTGGATCATTCTCAGCACTGCAGTGACACTGACATGGTGGTGGTGGGTTAGTGTGTGTTGTGTTGGTATGAGTGGATCAGACACAGCAGCGCTGCTGGAGTTTTTAAATACCGTGTCCACTCACTGTCCACTCTATTAGACACTCCTACCTAGTTGGTCCACCTTGTAGATGTAAAGTCGGAGACGATCGCTCATCTATTGCTGCTGTTTGAGTCGGTCATCTTCTAGACCTTCATCAGCGGTCACAGCTGCCCATGGGGCGCTGTTGGCTGGATATTTTTGGTTGGTGGACTATCCTCAGTAAATAATAAAATGAAATGGACAGTGAGTGTCGAAACAAGGATCAGTGTGTGTGTGTGTATATATATATATATACTGTATATTAGTTTAGAAACCTCTCATTGTATATTTTTAAGTACATTCATGATGATATGAAAAATTTTCAATATGGGGGGTCTCAGTCAAAAACACAGTGAATTTACATTTAAGGCTTTTAGCAGATGCTTTTATCCAAAGCAACTTACAGTTATAATCACACACAATGCAGGCAAGTGAGTGTTAACAGCCTCGCTAAAAGGCCCAACAGTGGCAACCTGGCGGATGTGGGGCTTGAACCCAGCGACATTCCAGTTACTAGTTCACCACTCTGAATTAATGTTAGTTAGTAGGACCCTGTGAATTGTGCTACTGAGGGATGCTATTTATTTATTTATTAGGATTTTAACGTCATGCCACCGTGCCGCTCTGGAGGGAACATAAAAACCAATCTCTTGATGCATGCTCAATAATCCAGGTACACAAATCCACAAAGTTGAATCAGTTCATCTGGACACAAGTTTGTTGTAGAGAATCTACAATAAAAATCAATTGTTCTTTTGTCTGCTCAAATATTTTTGCGTCATCACAACACATACTTGATGCAACCCCTCTTATTTTATCCAGGTTTGGGACCAGCACTGACCGCACAATGACAAGTGCACCTCCCAATGGATAGGCTGTTCGAACTCTCACCCAGCCTCTAATAAAGCCAATCACATCTGTGTAGACATTTACATTTTCGGCATTTAGCAGAAGCTTTTATCCAAAGTGACTTGAAGTAATGTGACAGCATACAGTCTAAGCAATTGCGGGTTAATGGCTTTGCTCAAGGGCCCAACAGTGGCAACCTGGCAGTGGTGGGGCTTGAACCAGCGACCTCTCGAATACTAGTCTAGTACCTTAACCACTAGGCTACAACTGCCTCTTTCAAACCCTCTGCCAAAAAAAATGGGTCGCAGACAAAAAAAAAATTAAATCAACAAATATTAACGGGCACAAACACTAATCAAACTTGTACTTGAACCCCTTTTACTTTACATCTTGTAAACCACAGTGGGACCAGACTGCCACCGGTTTTATTAATGAAGTATAATTTATTTTGTGTTTTATTTTGATGGATTGTTTGTGTTGCCTGGGTCGCAATAAAAATAATGGACAAAATGTCGCTTGTAATGGGTTGCTGGTGTAGATGGCCAACTAGACAATATCGCTCATAAAATTTGAATCCTGGATCGTAGCGGTAGAAGTCTAGTGGACTAGAGTGATTGGGCGCAAAGCAGGAATACCCCGGACAGTGTGCCAGTGCCAGTGCCAGTGTTTCCCCATCAAACGGGACCCCGCTGCAACCATGACCAGAACAAACCAGGTGATAAAAATATTATAAAAATTAACAATAATAACTGATGTTAATGTAATCATGTGGTATGTATGAAAACTTTTGGTCTTAATCACGTCTTTTTGAAGCCTGATCTGTGCACAGTAACAGCACATATTAAATAATAACACTTGTGTTTCATTACACCCCAAACAGACCGCCGCTTACTAACATCTACTCTTTCATTATACAGGTAATCAAAGCAATTGAAAGCATGAGAACTAACGACGTCGGTGCACTAGAGAAGCTATTTTGATTCCATCGGGTTTAAAAATCAATGTGTAAAAATGAAACCAAACTTTTCACCAAGCATTCGAGCAACCTGATCGACCGCCTCGTCTTTTTATGTTCTTAATAAGAAGGTAAACAAGGAAGGTAAACGTCAGAGTTTCCTAAAACAAGAAAACCAAAATCCTTTGAACTTCTACAGTTTTTTCTACATGTGAATTTTGGACTTGATTTGAAGAAGGCAGGTTATGACACCTATCTGAATTATTAAAGATGTTGGGAGGTATTGGTAAACAGGGGGGTAGAAGATGCCAGGAGGAGAGGAGATTACAACTGAAAGATTTCCAAAAAATACCAGAAAAAGAGTGGAAGGAGATAAACAAAATATTAGAGATAAAAGTTTATAAAGAATATCTACTACAGGACCAGAATGGATATAAAAGTCATAAAAATCTCTAAGTTTTTTCTAGTCTTCAACTCAGAAACATTTATTCAAAATAAATTCAAAACCCCTTATAAAAATATATCGTTTCACATAGGGCTGGCACTGATCCGTATCGGTCCGACATTGGCCCAAATCCCCGGGACGGATATCGGAAAGAAAAAAATGTGTAATCCGATCCGATACTGTTGCTTAATGTAAATAACACAATGTAAATAACACTTAATGTAAATAACACAATGTAAATAACACTTAATGTAAATAACACAATGTAAATAACCTTAAGGTAAATAACACAATGTAAATAACACTTAATGTAAATAACACTTAATGTAAATAACAAAATGTAAATAACCTTAATGTAAATAACACAATGTAAATAACACAATGTAAATAACCTTAATGTAAATAACACTTAATGTAAATAACACAATGTAAATAACCTTAATGTAAATAAGGTCATTCAAAAATTAAAACACACTGATCTACTTAAACTTTTAGCATTTTAAAAACATCATCTACTACTGCCACATCTAAAAACACTGTTTAACGGCATGTCATCCAAAGTGTCTACAATTGAAAGATGTGGATGTCAATCAAACGCGATGGACCAATTAGAATTGATGCAGAGTTGAGATTTTCCGTTAAAGTTCTGTCACGTTTTTAGATGATTAAACCCTGCTGGGTCTGTGGCTAAACAGAAACGGTGTAGTTTGTTTTATTTCATAACACTAATGGATTAATCGTTGAGGATGTGAGAGATCTCCAAGCCGGGACAAGATAGATACATTTGTTTATTTTTTATCATTTAATTTTCATTTTCATTGTTTATAAATAATATTTTTTATTATTTATTTTATAATTTTTTTCGCTGCCTTCAAGGTGTAGACTTGAAAGTTGACAGATCTAAAATTTGATATTGAAATGATAATTTATTTGTTAAATACAGATAAAGTTTAAGCACTTTAAATTTGCTTTTAAATGTTGTTAAACAAACCAAAAATGCTGCTAAATGTTCTGTGTGTAAAAGTGAAAATAAAAACAGCAGTTGTGTATAAGTGTGATGTTGTAGCTTCTGTATTTATTCCTTTAGAGTATTTGTTTCAGTCTGAGCATTGTTATTTAGATAGCTAGTTTACCCATGGTGCACCGAGACGTGTATTATTACTGCTTAGTTGTTTGAGAGGAGAAATGACGGTATCGGATTGGTATCGGTATCGGCAGATAGTCAATTTGCAGTATCGGTATCGGACATAAAAAAAGTGGTATGGAGTCAGCCCTAGTTTTAAACAAACCATTGTCAAGGGTTTGGATATCACACACACACACACACACACACACTATATAATCAGGACACCACTTCTAATTACTGTATTCATGTGTTTCGGCCACAACAATCACTAACAAGTGTAATAAATCAACTCCATAAAGGAAATTCTATGCTTCCACATATGTAGCAACGGTTTAGGGAAGGCCCTTTCATGCTCCAGCACGACTGTGCCCTTGTGTACACAGCAAACTCATATAAACACATAAAGAGAAGTGACCTGCACAGAGCCCTGACCTCGGTCCCATTGAAAAGCTCTGGTACATTTATTCAGGCTTTCCTGACCAGCATCAGTACCCAGCCACACAAATGCTCAAGAGAGTGTGTATATACTGTATATTGCAATATATAACTGTAACTGTACACACACTTAGTGCAATACATAACTGTGACTGTACACACACACGTAACATATGTACATTGCAATATATAACTGCAACTGTGCAGTATATATCTACACTGCAATATATAACTCTGACTGTATACACACACGTAACATATTGCAATATATAGCTGCAACTGTGCATTATATAACTATAACTGTGACTGTACACACACTAAGTGCAATATATAACTGGCTGTACACACACTAAGTGATATATATATATCTAACTACACACATTTAGTGCAATATATAACTGGCTGTACACACACTAAGTGCACTATATAACTAACTACACACATTTAGTGCAATATATAACTGTGACTGTACACACTGTGCAATGTATAACTAACTGTACACACACAGTGCAATAGATATCTGTGACTGTACACACAACATATATTGCAATATATAACTGTACACTGTGTAATATGTAGCTGTAACTGACTGTACACACACTTAATATATATTGCATTTTTTGCATATATTGCAATATACAGTAAAACTAACTCTGACTGTACACACACACACAGTGCAATATGTAACTGTAATATAACTGTTCGGTGCAATATCTCTACATTACTCAATATTATTATTCTTTACTTTCTATATTTTTATTTTGCTAGATTTTATAGCTGGAGTGTTTTATAGCTAGGGTACGGCACTATCTTTCTCCTGCTCAGGGTCTCAGCACGTCCAGTTCCACTGGGAAACCTCGGGTTCAAGCCAGGAATAAACCGAACAGGCCGCCAATCCATCGTAGAGCTTCGTGCTTGGCTTGATGATCACAGAAACACGGCCAATCAATGTGCCCTGACCTAAACCCTGCAGAAAACCTCTGGATCAGATAAAACAAGTACACAAGAAATACTGCAGGGTCTGAAAAGATTCGGGATTGATGAATCTGTCAGAGGAATTAGACGTTTTTAGGTCTGATCTGCACCTTTATTTTTATTTATAAATAGAAGTTACGAAGACTTGAATGTATTAAAGAGATTGATTACTTAAATATCTGTTGCAGTCGTATTAAACACTCGTCTTCTGCAGCCAAGAGTAACACAAGCGCATCCACACCAGTAAAAACTGTAGGCGGTCCTTTTTCTCTCTGCATGATCCCTTAAAAACTGCATTTTATAATCAGAACGTTCCTCCTCGCTTTCACAGCGACACTGTTATTACTTCTCCGTCTTTTTCTTAGTATTTATTACCCATAATTCGAAACATGAGCGCTTGTTAAACGAGCGCTGACAAATTCATAAAATAAATCAGCGGGAATCAACACATTTCCAAAACCTGTAATTTGGAAAGTGGTGAGACGAGGCTTGATGTGATATACGAGAGTGAATTAGCTAAAAAAAATTACAGATAAACAAGCTAATTTAGTACTAATTAGCCTGTTTTCAGAACTGGCCAGAGCAGAAACTCATCAACTTGTTCTCGGAGGCGAATTTCATAAAGTTTTGCTTTTCCATTTTGGCTCAGATGACAGCAAATCGTGTCCAGGAAAAAAAAGTACAACTAGAAAACCACTACAGAACTAGGCATAAATATTGCTTCAAATATTTGGAAGCAACCCTAAAAAGCTCTTACCTTGTTTTTGGAGGACTGAACTAAATCCTGGCCCTCGACAGAATTGGAAGCTCATTGGAGGACTGATATTTTTGAGAACCGCAGTTCTCCACAGTACAGAATGCTGAAATGTGTTCAACTTCCTGTGATACTTCAGCTTTCCTTACTGTGTTAATACACCCGGCCAGGTGCTTATCCAGCACAAAGCCAAAAATAATTGGACAAAACACCATTCTGCCATCATTTCTGGATGTAAAAGGTGGAACTGAGTGCTTTGTTATTCCGGCGTATTGAGAACGGCTTGGCCACGGCTATGCACGTCTGATTTGAATTGATTCTATATTCTGCGTGGCCAGAAATCTCAAAGCACTAAACGCAAAAAAAAAAAAAAAGGCATCTGGATGTTTGGAAGGGCGTCGCTATTGTGCAAAGTACAATGTCTGAAAAACTGAGGGTGTGAATAGGATCACGGCGGGATGATGAAGGCCTCGCGACAGTCCCTGTGTAGCCTTTTCTCCCCGAGCGAAACGCGGTCGGTAGCATCCGTCACACTCCATCATCCGGCCTCAGACAGGTGTAAAGAGGGGGTATGGCACAAAGAGAGAAGAAGAAAAACATATTTCAGGGATATCCTTTGCCTCTTTACACCCTCTTAAATCCCTCTCTGCTCTTTTAGACAGGTGCAAGAGGAAATGCGAGGACGGAAAAGGACTAAAAAGAAGAAGCGAGCTTAAAAGAAGGGGGTAAAAGCCTTTCTCCTGATCCTCCGAATCTCTCTCCGGCTCCACGGGAGTTTTGATCTGATGCCGAACACAAAGCTCATTTTGTCTAGCCGCCCCGTGTGCCCCCGAACCCCACTTTCCCTTTTTCCGTCAGGCTGAAGAAAGGCCATCAGCTCTGGCAGAAGTGACACGGACAGGCAGAGCATGACGCCGTCTACTCGAGTCTCCCGCCGCTGACCACGCAGACGGCTATTGTTAAGCAGTTAGGGAGAATGGAATACAAGGACTGATTCACTGTGCTTGTATCCTTTTATCTCCAGCAGACAAAAGAAGATTAGGAAGGAAATGCGAGCACGGTTTTCACCAAGTCTCATGCCGAAAGGAACGCAGATCCGTGTGTGTACACGCAGCAAGAAAAGGGCTTACTGGGTCAAAACTCAACTGTCAAGCCAACATGGGTTACACCATGACCTCGAATACGTAGACTGTTATGTGCTTAGATGCTACACTGGTCGCACACTGATTGTCATGCGCTTACATGTGGTTGGGGGGGGGGACCTTTGTGTCTGGAAGACGTCTGGGACGCAACAATCAATGGAAAATTTTAGTGTTTCTACATTGTGTTGTTACAATTATTAATTCAAGGAATAATCAGAATTATTACGCTTTATATAAAATGTAAAATTCTACCGCTAACATACAAATCCCTCAATGGTCTGGCCTCAGTCTATTTAGAGCGAGGCCCTTAACCCTCAATTGCTTAGAAAATATGCTGTCACAGTACTGTAAGTCGTAAATGTAAGCATAAAAGTGTCATGTGACTCGCCGTGCTGAAAATACTGATCGCTGTAAGGTTTAGCGGTTAAGGTACTGGACTAGTAAAGCAGAAGATCGCTGGTTCAAGCCCCACCACTTTTTAGGTGGCCACTTTTGGGCCCTTCAGCAAGCCCCTTAACCCTGAGTTGCTTAGACTGTAGGTAAGTTTGGATAAAAGCATCTGATAAATGACGAGAATGTAAATGTAGGCCGCTCAGGTGGTGCAGCGGTAAAAACACACGCTGGAACCAGAGCCGGGATCTCGAATGCATCGTATGTATAACATGCCAACGATTGGCCTGTTGTTCAGATATGGGCAGGACTAAGCCGGATAGGGTCTCTCTCTCATGACTGATGCAATTACGACCTCTGCTGGCTGATTGATGGTGCCTGCACAGAGATGAGAAAAAGAGTGCTCTCAGGGTGTGTCTCTCCGTACACGCAGCTGAGCTGCACTGCACTCGTCAAAGTGTAGGTGATAAGATGCATACGGCTGCTGCCCACGTGTCGGAGGGGGCGTGGGTTGGCTTCGTTCTCCTCGATCGGAGCGGGGATCAGCATTGGTGGAGAGGAAGCATGATGCAATCGGGCAATTGGACGCGCTAAAAAGGGGAGAAAAGGGGAGAACATGCATAAAAACTATATATATATACAGTGTATCACAAAAGTGAGTACACCCCTCACATTTCTGCAGATATTTAAGTATATCTTTTCATGGGACAACACTGACAAAATGACACTTTGACACAATGAAAAGTAGTCTGTGTGCAGCTTATGTAACAGTGTAAATTTATTCTTCCCTCAAAATAACTCAATATACAGCCATTAATGTCTAAACCACCGGCAACAAAAGTGAGTACACCCCTAAGAGACTACACCCCTAAATGTCCAAATTGAGCACCGCTTGTCATTTTCCCTTAGTGTTACTAGGTCTCAGGTGTGCATAGGGAGCAGGTGTGTTCAATTTAGTAGTACAGCTCTCACACTCTCTCATACTGGTCACTGAAAGTTTCAACATGGCACCTCATGGCAAAGAACTCTCTGAGGATCTTAAAAGACGAATTGTTGCGCTACATGAAGATGGCCAAGGCTACAAGAAGATTGCCAACACCCTGAAACTGAGCTGCAGCACAGTGGCCAAGATCATCCAGCGTTTTAAAAGAGCAGGGTCCACTCAGAACAGACCTTGCGTTGGTCGTCCAAAGAAGCTGAGTGCACGTGCTCAGCGTCACATCCAACTGCTGTCTTTGAAAGATAGGCGCAGGAGTGCTGTCAGCATTGCTGCAGAGATTGAAAAGGTGGAGGGTCAGCCTGTCAGTGCTCAGACCATACGCCGCACACTACATCAAATTGGTCTGCATGGCTGTCACCCCAGAAGGAAGCCTCTTCTGAAGTCTCTACACAAGAAAGCCCGCAAACAGTTTGCTGAAGACATGTCAACAAAGGACATGGATTACTGGAACCATGTCCTATGGTCTGATGAGACCAAGATTAATTTGTTTGGTTCAGATGGTCTCAAGCATGTGTGGCGGCAATCAGGTGAGGAGTACAAAGATAAGTGTGTCATGCCTACAGTCAAGCATGGTGGTGGGAATGCCATGGTCTGGGGCTGCATGAGTGCAGCAGGTGTTGGGGAGTTACATTTCATTGAGGGACACATGAACTGCAATATGTACTGTGAAATACTGAAGCAGAGCATGATCCCCTCCCTCCGGAAACTGGGTCGCAGGGCAGTGTTCCAGCATGATAATGACCCCAAACACACCTCTAAGACGACCACTGCTTTATTGAAGAGGCTGAGGGTAAAGGTGATGGACTGGCCAAGCATGTCTCCAGACCTAAACCCAATAGAACATCTTTGGGGCATCCTCAAGCGGAAGGTGGAGGAGCGCAAAGTCTCGAATATCCGCCAGCTCCGTGATGTCGTCATGGAGGAGTGGAAAAGCATTCCAGTGGCAACCTGTGAAGCTCTGGTAAACTCCATGCCCAGGAGAGTTAAGGCAGTTCTGGGAAATAATGGTGGCCACACAAAATATTGACACTTCAGGAACTTTCACTAAGGGGTGTACTCACTTTTGTTGCCGGTGGTTTAGACATTAATGGCTGTATATTGAGTTATTTTGAGGGAAGAATAAATTTACACTGTTATATAAGCTGCACACAGACTACTTTTCATTGTGTCAAAGTGTCATTTTGTCAGTGTTGTCCCATGAAAAGATATACTTAAATATCTGAAGAAATGTGAGGGGTGTACTCACTTTTGTGATACACTGTATATATATACAGTGTATCACAAAAGTGAGTACACCCCTCACATTTCTGCAAATATTTTATTATATCTTTTCATGGGACAACACTATAGACATGAAACTTGGATATAACTTAGAGTAGTCAGTGTACAACTTGTATAGCAGTGTAGATTTACTGTCTTCTGAAAATAACTCAACACACAGCCATTAATGTCTAAATAGCTGGCAACATAAGTGAGTACACCCCACAGTGAACCTGTCCAAATTGTGCCCAAATGTGTCGTTGTCCCTCCCTGGTGTCATGTGTCAAGGTCCCAGGTGTAAATGGGGAGCAGGGCTGTTAAATTTGGTGTTTTGGGTACAATTCTCTCATACTGGCCACTGGATATTCAACATGGCACCTCATTGCAAAGAACTCTCTGAGGATGTGAGAAATAGAATTGTTGCTCTCCACAAAGATGGCCTGGGCTATAAGAAGATTGCTAACACCCTGAAACTGAGCTACAGCATGGTGGCCAAGGTCATACAGCGGTTTTCCAGGACAGGTTCCACTCGGAACAGGCTTCGCCAGGGTCGACCGAAGAAGTTGAGTCCACGTGTTCGGCGTCATATCCAGAGGTTGGCTTTAAAAAATAGACACATGAGTGCTGCCAGCATTGCTGCAGAGGTTGAAGACGTGGGAGGTCAGCCTGTCAGTGCTCAGACCATACGCCGCACACTGCATCAACTCGGTCTGCATGGTCGTCATCCCAGAAGGAAGCTGACGCACAAGAAAGCCAGCAAACAGTTTGCTGAAAACAAGCAGTCCAAGAACATGGATTACTGGAATGCCCTGTGGTCTGACGAGACCAAGATAAACTTGTTTGGCTCAGATGGTGTCCAGCATGTGTGGCGGCGCCCTGGTGAGAAGTACCAAGACAACTGTATCTTGCCTACAGTCAAGCATGGTGGTGGTAGCATCATGGTCTTGGGCTGCATGAGTGCTGCAGGCACTGGGGAGCTGCAGTTCATTGAGGGAAATATGAATTCCAACATGTACTGTGACATTCTGAAACAGAGCATGATCCCCTCCCTTCGAAAACTGGGCCTCATGGCAGTTTTCCAACAGGATAACGACCCCAAACACAACCTCCAAGATGACAACTGCCTTGCTGAGGAAGCTGAAGGTAAAGGTGATGGACTAAACCCAATTGAGCACCTGTGGCGCATTCTCAAGTGGAAGGTGGAGGAGTTCAAGGTGTCTAACATCCACCAGCTCCGTGATGTCATCATGGAGGAGTGGAAGAGGATTCCAGTAGCAACCTGTGCAGCTCTGGTGAATTCCATGCCCAGGAGGGTTAAGGCAGTGCTGGATAATAATGGTGGTCACACAAAATATTGACACTTTGGGCACAATTTGGACATGTTCACTGTGGGGTGGACTCACTTATGTTGCCAGCTATTTACACATTAATGGCTGTGTGTTGAGTTATTTTCAGAAGACAGTAAATCTACACTGCTATACAAGTTGTACACTGACTACTCTAAGTTATATCCAAGTTTTATTTCTATAGTGTTGTCCCATGAAAAGATATAATAAAATATTTGCAGAAATGTGAGGGGTGTACTCACTTTTGTGATACACTGTATATATTAGGGCTGTCAAACGATTACATTTTTTAATCGCGATTAATCTCAGAATTTCATATAGTTAATCGCGATTAATCGCATTAAAAAAAAATCTGTGTAAATGTTATAGAAAACAAGGATTTTTAAGTGAAATGTTACAATTAAAATGGTGAACACATTTTATGCTAAATGTACTGATGTTAAAAACTGCTGGGACAAGAGAAAACTGTAAGGGAGTTTTATTCACTCACATACTAGGCAGTAATACTATCCAGCAGAGACCCTTGACTTCGTATATATGTCAGATTGTAGGTAAAAATTTCTCCATCAGCAAACATTGTAGATCAGCGGTGCTTTAGGTGGGATAAGGCGTAGTCATTGTAACAGACTTTTCTGTGGTTGTATCGTGACAATGGTTTGATGGACGTTTCTACACAAAGTGAGTGTGTTTTGACCCTTTGAGGCTTCCATAGTTCATGGAATAGCATGCTCGGCTAAAGCGATGACTCTAGCTGTCCGCTATTCGGTACCGTAACAGAAAAGTAAAAAAGTTTTTTGCTCCCGACAATTTGTGAATATAGCGTGTATTTATTTCTTTATTAAGCGAGCGCATCACTACGACGCTCGGTTACATTATGTTAACAAACCGCAAATGAAACAAACGGTGGCAAGTCCGACGTTAAAACGTTGGTTCTACCAGTCAGACGCGCCCCACGTCATGCCTCTGAGCCCCACACTTTGAGAAACGCTGTCTTAATGAGAGACGCCGTGCACGGTCAAGTCTCAACATGAACTACGGATGACTCGCAGGGCCAAATAGAATTTGCGTTAACGGCACTATTTTTTAAAATCGCGTTAAATTGAGATCGCGTTAATATCGCGTTAACTTCGACAGCCCTAATATATATATATATATATAAGAAAATGTAAATGTATTTATCAGAACTTTTACACCCCTGTTTTCCAGCACGATATTTTAGGTCATCAACAGTGGTCTCTGGTCTGTTACTGTTAGTTACTGTTGGTGACAGATCGTTCAGCATTATGGCACCACAGCTATGGAATGTGTTACCACAAGTGATCCACCTCTGCTCTTAATTTTCTTCTTTGCTTAAACCTACATTTCTCTCAGTACCTCCGTCATCCTTCTCTGTCATAAGTTCTCCTTAACTTTTGTAAAGTGACTGTGTGTATAAGAAAGGCGCTATATAAGCACAACTTATTATTAACATTATTATTAAAAATTATTTGGCCTTATGCTCGTGTGTGCACCTATGTTAGGGATGCAAATGTATTTAAACCAATTATCGACCGTCAATAGTAAATGGCTGATAAACTAATAACTGACAAACTTATAGCATCAAATCAGTCTATCGTAGTGAATATGGCTTTAAAGTAGAAAAGCAGGATAAACATTAACAGCGTAAACTAGTTCAGCTTCCTGAACGTCTCATTTATACAGTCAGTATTAACTGAACATGCTAATAAAGACGCGGCCTGTATATTAAATCTCTTCTTGTAGTTATTACATGATGAGCAGATTTCGACCTTTCTACCAGAACATGATACTAAATACCCACATCATTTTTTCCTTTCTTGTTTATGCATTTTCCCCTTTTCCCTTTAATCTAGTCATATTCAATTACCCAGCTGTTTTTTCCTGTACTGCTTCAGACCACTTCACTGACCGAGGAGGGTCGTACCTCACACAAGCCCTCTCCTACACGCAGAGGCAGCAATCATGAAATAACACAGAAATCATGCCTGTGTAGGCGCCCAACCAGCCGATAGCAGGGCAGAGATTGGAACTTGAGAGATCTACATGCATTTACTGATGTAAAACAGCTTCCATTTGACCTTGACAGGGTTGTTGATGCCAGTCTTTCATGGGCATTCCATACACTATGGGTGTGTTCGAAAACCTAGTGAGCTGCCTTGCTGTCTTACTGCCTACATACACAGCTGCCTCAGTAGAGAGGATTCTAATAAGTCAATGACTTATAAGTCAGGTTATTCGAACGCGCTACTTAGACAGCGATTCCATCAGATTTAGCATTTAGCATCTTGCCATTCAAACCAATGGGATGGGGTGGCACAACGTGCTAGCTTGTCAACTAACTCTCTTCTCCCTATCTCCCTCCGTGTACCGAAAACGGTTACATTCGCTGACAAGCCCGAACTTTCAAATAAAAACACTTGTACAAGTTTACACAAGTTAAAAATCAGTAATATTTTATTCACGTTTGAAAATAACTCGTTCGTTTCTCCGCCCCGTCAGCCATGTTTTCTTTATTTTTCTGTGAGAGAAGAGCTGCCGCACTGAATGCTGGGATTGCCTTGATCACTAAGGACGCTTCCGATGCTCACTCGCTCTCGAGTCAAAATAACGTTGAAATGTTAAGATGCCTCAGTAGACAGCATTTTAAGGCATCTAGGATTTCGAACAGCCTCATTCTCGGGAGCGTAGGATGACGTAAAATGCGTCTATGTAGAGAGATCACTAGCTTTTCGAACACACCCTATGTAAGCTGCCTTGCTGCCTACTGCCTACCTGGTGAGATTCGAACTTGAGAGATATACATGCATTTACTTATGTAAAACAGCTTTCAGAATCAGAATCAGAATCTTTTTTATTCGCCAAGTAGCAGACGTACAAGGAATTTCTTTAGGTGCAGGTGTCAACATACATACAAGTTAAATAGTAAAAGGTACACTATATCTAAACGTATAATAAACAATAAACAATGGTATATATATACATAGAATAAAATAAACAATATAGTAGTGATAAAAAATTGTGCAATAGAGATTATTTACACATAAGGTGCATATGTGCATTAACTATTAAAATGCGGGAAGCTTGTGTGAAACCCACGAGCATTTATTAAAACGGAGGGATGTGGGAGAAGTCCTTGTTGAGTAAGCTGATTTCATTTGTGATTTTAATGCCTAATTCTCCTGTCGTTCATGATTTAAACAAAATAAAAGTATTTAAAGAAACATTTTCCTGTTTGGGTTTGAACCGAGCTCCGAAAGCTGAGTCTCAACTCGGTCAAAAAGAGAGAGATTCTGAGCTTGAATCTCAGCTGTGCTATCAATCGGCCGGCCGTTTACACACAGACATGATCGGAAAACGGGATCAAAACGTTCCTATATTTTTTGCTTTCAGGAAAGCGTTTGAATGGAAACTCAGATCTGAGCTCTGGTAAGTTTAAAGTAAGGGTAAAAACTCGAACTCCAGCGTGATCAGATTTCATCAGGCGGGTGAAGTGTTCTCAGAAGAGCGCTCTGCAAAGTTTCCTGGCTAATATTCACACACTT
Organism: Trichomycterus rosablanca; assembly: GCF_030014385.1. Lineage (NCBI taxonomy): Eukaryota > Metazoa > Chordata > Actinopteri > Siluriformes > Trichomycteridae > Trichomycterus > Trichomycterus rosablanca. The sequence continues at coordinate 4,061,255 of NC_085994.1, forward strand.
GTTTTCCTAATGGGCTCAGCAAACCACCTCAGCCAGGAGGTTTGAACGCCTTTGATTTACGCTCGCTAGATCCTCCCCGCTGGCCTTGTTATCGCGCCGGTTCGAACACAGGTACCGTAAAGCGAGAGGGGATTTCTCCGGAGGGCACTGTAGGAACCCTCGCTCCGTGTCTTCTGAAACGTTAATACCTGCACGGATGGAAGCCTGCGCTGATTGAACACTTCCTTCATTATATTAAGACACAGAGAGGAGAAAGAGAGACCGACAGGCTCTTTAGTGAGGAGCTCTGTGCTCGTGGAGTCGGGGAGTCGGTCTGTATTAGTGGGCCGGGAATTACTGAGGTTTGCTGACCGAACGCATCAAAAAGCTCATTTATTAAAAAGCTGGTGATGTTTTATTTGAATGGAGATGGCAGGTGGGATCTGCAGAGAGGATGTCACTTTTAAAGGAGATAAAAAAGCCCAATTATTTATCTGTGCTCTTTCATTCTCTAAGTGTCTTTAAGGGGGTCGGTGCCGATATTAGAACCTCAAAACGTCTCAGATGGACACTTGCGCACTCTCATTCTTTCTTCCAAATTGGACCTGTGAACGTTAAGTGGTGCTGTCAGTGCGCCTGATTCTCCCACAACAGGTTAAAAACGTCCAGATATTTTAGATTCACAGAGATATTTATTCCCATCGGCTACTCAAGAAATCGTCCAATCAGCCAGATCACGTTCACAAACTTTGAAATGTAGAAACAATGAGCTCTGACTTACTTTGACCTTGACAGTGTTGTTGATGCCAGTCTTTAATGGGCATTTCATACACCATATGAGCTGCCTTGCTGCCTACTGCCTACCTGGGCAGCCGCCTCAGTAGAGAGGATTCTAATAAGACATGGAACTCATAAGGCAGATTATTTAGACGCACTACTTAGACAGCGCAGTTTTAGCTTAGTAAGCTAACACAGTTAGCCTCGGGCCATTCGACCCAATGAGTCGAAGCAACACAACCCGCTAGCACGCCAGCTAACGCCTCCCTCCGTGTACCGAAAACGGTTAAACTGACCCTGATGAGCCGGAAATTGTAAATAAACGACACGTGTGCACCTTTATACAGATTAAACATCCATGAAAACTCCGTTGGTTGCTCCACATTCGTCCGTCATGTTTGTCGTTTTTTTGTGAGAAAAGTCGTGCCGCACTGAATGCTGGGATTGCCTTCAGCGCTGAGGAAACGTCGGACGCTCCCTCGTTATTCAGTCAGGTCATCACTCAGAATTAAGGAACCTCAGTAGGAGCATTTTAAGAGTCTAAGAATTTAGACACGCCCTCTTCTCGGGAGAAGTAGAGAGATCAGTAGGTTTTCGGACAGACCCCATCGTCTCTAGAGTTTATACTAATTAGTGTTGATTAGCGAGGTCTTCGAGAGGTCTTGTAACTCAAGAGCAGTAACTGTTGTACCCTTAGTGGTGCACAAAGTACAAGCTAACATGACTAAACCATTCATAGGAAGATTCAGATACATTATTAACAACACTGTGCTAACACACATTGTGCACAACCAAAACACTTACACAGCTTTAACCAACAGACAGATTTTGGTCTCTAAGCAAATGAGCACTTACAAGAGTCAGTAATTGCACTCATTCATCCTCAGCAATTGTTTTATTCTAATAATCTAATCAGGGTCCTGTTGGGTCTGGAACCAATCCCAGGGCAGGAGCTATTTATCTGAACACAATGAGATTAAGAGCGAGAAAACAAAACGGCTGATCTCATGAAACAGAGACGTTACTGGAGCCGCTGACCTTCACGGCGATGCAGTAAATGCTACCGCGCTAATTCCACTGAACACCTTCATGATGAATTACAACGCTGACTGCAAGTCAGGCCTTCAAATCAGCGCCTGAGCTCAAAATAAAGGAAAAAGAACCCGACTCTTCATCAATGATGACCCCAACGATGACTCCAGCTCTTCATCAATGATGGACCCAGCTCTTCATCAATGATGGACCCAGCTCTTCATCAATGATGGACCCAGCTCTTCATCAATGACGAACTCGACTCTTCGTTAATGATGACCCCAACTCATCATTAACGATGGACCCAACTCTTCGTTAACGATGGACCCAACTCTTTGTTAACAACTCTTCCTTAATGATGGACCCAACTCTTTATCAATGATGACCCCGACTCTTCGTTAACAACTCTTCTTTAATGATGGACCCAACTCTTCATCAATGATGGACCCAACTCTTCGTTAACGATGGACCCAACTCTTCGTTAACAACTCTTCTTTAATGATGGACCCAACTCTTCATCAATGATTGACCCAACTCATCATTAACGATGGACCCAACTCTTCGTTAACAACTCTTCCTTAATGATGGACCCAACTCTTCATTAACGATGGACCCAACTCTTCTTTAACAACTCTTCCTTAACGATGGACCCAACTCTTCATTAACGATGGACCCAACTCTTCTTTAACAACTCTTCATTAACGATGGACCCAACTCTTCTTTAACAACTCTTCCTTAATGATGGACCCAACTCTTCATCAATGATGACCCCGACTCTTCGTCAATGACGAACCCAACTCTTGTTTAATGATGACCCTGACTTTGCTTTAATGATGACCCCAACTCTTCTTTAATGATGACCCCAACTCTTCCTTAATGATGACCCCAACTCTTCATTAACGATGACCCCGACTCTTCGTCAATAATGTCCCCGACCCTTCGTCAACGGTGAACCCGACCCTTCCTCAACGATGACCCCGACTCTTCAATGATGAACCCCTCGACTCTTCATTAATGAAGACCTCGACTCTTCGTCAGTGATGAACCCAACTCTTCATTAATGAAGACTTCGACTTTTCGTCAATGATGACCTCGACACTTCGTCAATGATGACCTCGACACTTCATTACTGATGACCCCGACTCTTCATCACTGATGACCCCGACTCTTCATCACTGATGACCCCGACTCTTCATCACTGATGACCCCGACTCTTTATCACTGATGACCCCGACTCTTCATCACTGATGACCCCGACTCTTCATTACTGATGACCCCGACTCTTCATCAATGATGACCTCATCTCTTCATTAATGATGACCCCATTTCTTTATGCCATGATGCTACCATGCTGATTCCACACAGGGACGAGCTCCAGCTCCACCTTCATCCTCATCCATTTAAACAAGAACAGAAGTGACTGCAATAAAGACTTTAAATCCCAGCCTGAAGAAAATTGTAATCATTACCAAAAAGGTCTTCAAGAGAGTCCAGAGATGAAACATAACGTTTATGATCGTCGTGCCATCTTCTCTCATCTAAAAAACCCCACGCAAGGAAGCACAAAGCTCAGGACGCTTTAGCAAAGTACTTTGTCAGGAAAAGCAACAGCCTAAAAAAATCTAACATGAAAGCAAGACTTCAAATGTGAGCTTTCTGGACCATTACGTTGCCCTTTCAGATGACAAACGACACCCTTGCTCCTGGGGGGGTGTATGAATCACAGAATCTGTAAAGCTACCGCTGTATTTTTGGCACTTTGGGTTGTTTGGATGTTTTCCTGTGTAGATCATCACACTTCAGAAACTCTCTAGCTGTTTTCACAGGAGCTTTTTTTGGGCTGTGACCTTTAGCTGTCGCTTGCTAATACTTACGGCCTTTTTTAAGTGATACGCTGTCAAGAACAGACGTCACTCGAGAACCACCGGCGGCTCCAGAATCGATCGTTCATGGCAAACGGACGGACGCGGCCGTCAGGTTTTCTGTCCAAGAAAAAACGATCTCACAACAGGTTAAAAACGTCCAGATATTTTAGATTCACAGAGATATTTATTCCCACCTGCTCTCTCAAGAAATCGTCCAATCAGCCAGATCACGTTCACAAACTTTGAAATGTAGAAACAATGAGCTCTGACTTGCTTTGACCTTGACAGTGTCATTGATGTATTTCATACACTAGGGGTCTGTTCGAAAACCTAGTGAGCTGCCTTGCTGCGCCTACTGCCTACCTGACCAGCTGCCTCAGTAGAGAGGATTCTACTGTATAATAAGACATCAAACTCATAAGGCAGATTATTTAGACGCACTACTTACACAGCGATTATGTCACCGCAGTCAGTTAGCCTCGGGCCATTCGAACCAATGAGTCGAAGCAACACAACCCGCTAGCACGCCAGCTAACGTCTCCCTCCGTGTACCGAAAACGGTTAAACTGACCCTGACCAGCCTGAATTTACGATTAAACGACACGTGCGCACCTTTATACAGATTGAACATCAATGAGAATTTATTTACATTTGAAAAGAACTCTGTTGGTTGCTCCGACTATCCTATTTGAAATCATGTGCAGCATTGAATGCTGGGAACAGACCAGCAGCGGCTCCAGAATCGATCGTTCATCGCAAACGGACGCACCCGGCCATCAGGTTTCCTGTCCACGAAAAAACGGTGGATTGTTTGTTTGTTCATTAGGATTTTAACGTCATGTTTTACACTGTGGTTACATTCATGACAGACAATATAAGTTCTATCGAACACTAAGGGTGGGTTTATAAAATCGATTTTTCTATCCAAATCGATCTTTATTTGAATGATCCGATATCGATTCATTTAAACGCGAGATCGATCTTTAAAACGAGCCTCTTTTTTACGGTGTACACTGAAATCTGTTACCCCTTTAATCTCACGTGACCAGCCACTGTTTTTTTGTTTTTTTCGCGAGATCTGACCTGCACATCAGTTCAGCACGGCTGAAGCTCAAGTAAAGGTGCCCCAGAACCTGAAGGCAGACGTCTGCATTTGCGATGAAATTACCTTCAAGTTCTCCCCGTGCCAAAAAAATAACGGAGGCTCTTGTAACTTTTATATGTAGGGATATACGTCCATACAGCGTTGTTGAAAACGATGGCTATCGAAGCCTCATTAATACTCTGGAACCACGTTATGTTTTACCCACACGCAAACATTTGAGTGAAGTGACCGTTCCAAACCTGTACGCAGATGTGAAACACTGCGTCGCAACGTCACTTAGGTCGACAGAGAGGGTTTACATTACATGTACATTGTTGTAGCGTGTCGGACATGTAAAATAATAATTACAAATTTATGTTACTGTTTTCTGTTTTGGATTAATTATTTATGTCAACACAAATATTTTTAATAATGAGTGTTCTTCGTACAATTATCACATTCGTTCTCTGAACATCTTTACATATTTAAACAAAACCTGTTAACGTAACTCAAATATGCCTAAATGTGTTGAATCGAAATCGAATTGAATCGGAAATCGAATCGAATCGGGACCTTGTGGATTGGAATCGAATTGATCCAGGAAATTAGTGGTGATACCCAGCCCTATCGAACACAGTCCTGGACAATTCTGTATGTCCAATTCACCTCACTTGCATGTCTTTGTACTGTGGGAGGAAATCGGAGCTCCCGGAGGAAATCGGAGCTCCCGGAGGAAACCCACACTGGGATCGAACCCTTCCTGCTGCGAGGCGACAATGCTACCCACTTAGCCGGTGGAAAACGGTGGAAAGAAGGCCTCCTCTTCCTACAAAGATCTCTTCAGCTTTAGACGACACAAACGGAAAGATCGTTTAGCATCGGGCGCACCGCTCGGCATTACGCGCTGATGATTTTATAAATCGATCATGTACATAGCGCCCGAATCCATCTTAAATCCAGAGCTGCTGCATAATGCTCGGATCTTCGCTCTGGGGCGATTAATATCCTAATAGCTTTAAGTTAATTCAGAATCGGAGTGTTTCTAGTACATTATCATCTATAATCATACCGACACCGCTATTACTCATCTCTTCAGTTTGCTCCTTCTCTTAGGCGGCATGAACTTGTTAAATAAATACGGCAGGGTTCATTACGTGGGCACAGATCGACACACTTCAGCGACTTGTAAATTCACTTTAGACAGCAATAAAACCAAGAAACGGCTTCATCTGTAATAAACCTGCGGCTAATTTCCTGCTAATGGGGCTGTTTTTTTTACCGGTGCAGCCCAGTGCAGACCCTGATTAACTTCATGGTACAGTTCTCTGACGCCAACTCTTGCCAGGGTTTGTCCACCCCTGTTTAGCTGGACTGATCCTAAATTGCCACAGAGAACAAATGCTCCCATAAACCGAGCTGCAAAATACTGGGGTCGGACGTTTCAACAGTCCTGTAAACGGATGACTGATGATAAATGGTAGATTTGGCTCGAATGTCTTTACTCTGGTATCTACAGGATGCTTGAACAGTGCGATAAACGGTTACAGACTGTCGCCATAACAAACTGGCCGGGCAGAGGTGCTTTCCACAATTCCCATGCGACAGAAAAGAGCTAGTAAATAAAGTTCCTACACATAGTGCTTAATCCTACCAGCTCAAAATAAGGAGCTGTAATTTAACGGAGGAGCGTTTTTGTGTTTGGATAATAATAATAATAACGATAATAATAATAATACTTTTTATTTATAGGCAACTTTCATGACACTCAAGGTCACCCTACAGTACACAATCAACAGTAAACATGAACTAAACGATCAACATTTCACAACATATTCACAATCACAGTCAACAACACCAAATCAAACACAGTTAACAAGGAAAGGATCATTTACATTTACATTTTCAGCATTTAGCAGACGCCTTTATCCAAAGCGACTTACAGTACAGTTACAGTATACAATCTGAGCAATTGAGGGTTAAGGGCCTTGCTCAAGGGCCCAACATTACTAGTCCAGTACCCTAACCACTAGGCTACGGCTTTTTTTAATTTTATTTAATTTAAAAATAAACATTTTTGAATTCTTCAATGGAATCTAAAGCCCTAATATGAGGGGGAAGAGTGTTCCTAAGTTTGGGTGCAGCGTAAGAAAAGGCCCGGACACCCACTGTACTAAGCTTAGTATGTGGAATGTCCAAAAGGCCTGCTGTTGAGGAACGCAAAGATTGGGATGGGGTATAGATCTGGAGGAGATCTGTAAGATCGACAGGACAGAGGTTATGAAGGGCTTTAAATGTCAGTAAAAGTATTTTATAATTGATCCGCTGTGACACAGGGAGCCAATGCAGTTGAATCAGCACGGGTGTAACATGCACAGGCATCTTATAATCCGAGCAGCAGCATTATGCACGGTCTGTAGTCTCTGAATAAGCTTATTGGGAATACCTATAAGAACTGAAGTAACCAATGCACTGACTAAAACTTCCACTGAATGTTGTGATAAGGCCGGTCGTAATCTGGCAATGTTTCGAAGATGAAAATAAGCAATGCGGGAAATGTTATTTATATGACTGGAGAACGAAAGCGTACAATTCAGGATACGAAGCAGAAACACGATCCAGCTTCTCTAAAAGGTAAAAAAGTCTATCTCTGATAAATGCATATTCGTCACACTGAAAGATTTCAGATCACAAAAAAAAAACACTTTACTCTGCTAAAAATGTATTTCAGTCAGACGTTTACTGCACAATTCTAACCCTGCGTTCAGACCGCAGCAACATTTCGCCTCGTCGCCTCGTTTATCGGCCAGCAGCATCATCGTTTGGTTGCCATGACTCTCTGTAAAACTGTTTTACTTAACTAGCATTGTGCATTATTAACTACATTCTCTATTGTTTTACCCCGAGGGCGTTCTGATGGAAACCTGTTTACCCGCCGAGGTTAAGGATTAAAGTCGAGACTGCAGTGACAACGATGCTGCTCCTGCCGGATGTGACGGGTCTGGAGTAATTGCACCAAGAATGACAAGAACTCACTACAGACTTTATTAAAGATTAAACCGAATAATAACTCTATTATTATTATTTATTTATTTATTTATTTATTGCCAGTTATAACTTTTAGTTCATTTAATTCTGTGTTTGTATGATTTGTGTAAAATCCTATTTATTTAAAGTATCCTCCAGACCACCCAAGAAGGATGGGCCCTGCTGAGTCTGGTTCCTCTCAAGGTTTTTTCCTTGCCACAGTCGCCCTCGGCTTGCTCAACAGGGGGTTTTTGTATCTGTTGGTCCTGGATTTTGTAAAGTTGCTTTGAGACAATGTCTATTGTAAAAAGCTGACTTGACTTGACTTAACTGATGCAGTGCAAGTTACTGGCTAGTATCAACAAAATTGATTCCCTTCTACCTGGTTTTCACCACAAATCAGACGTGTTCCCACTAAAATGAAAATCCTGGAGGGATAAATTTAATCCCTGTGTAGTCTATCACTGTCTGTGCAGCCAATATGACAAGAAAACTGTTTGTTCTCTGCAATCACTATGATTTTCTCTTCCACCTCTAGTAGAAACAATTATCTAGAAAACAAAAAGGAGCGTATCGTATCACAGCGGTCAAGATAAAGCACGCACCATTCTGCTCTGTGCTCAGTTCCTATTGGTAACCTCCACATCGCTTTGATCCCAATGTGCACAAAATGTGCCGGAGTGGATTCCTCATGACTGGTGCATTTACGACCTCCGCCGGCTGATTGATGGCGCCTGCACAGAGACGGGAGATAGCAGAATCGCTGAGCCCCAAATGAACTCGCCTCGTGCAGGTGAAAAGATGCAGTCGGTACTGCACATGCGTCGACGGCGACTCTCCTCGGTCAGAGTGGAAGTCAACATCAGTAAACGCAATCGAGTAACTGGATACAACTAAATTGGAAGAAATATTAGGGGTAAATAAATAAATAAATAAATACATTTGCTCAACTTTGCTGTATCGGTGACTCTGCCCACTTCACGCTGCCTACCAGAAATCGCCTAGAATTGAAAATAAATGATAGCCGGGTGTGTTGTCGTATCACAGTGCTGCCGATGTGAACTTTTCAACCAGCATCAAAATCCATAAATCCATAAATGCTGAGAAATCATTAAAAATTGTTTTAGTTGAGGCGCCCAGGTGGCACAGCGGGATATTCCGCTAGCACGCCACCGAGGAGTTCAGAAACTCGGTGTTGCCACCGGTCGGCTGGGCGCCATCTGGCGGGCATGATTGGCAGTGCCTGCAGCAGATACTAATTGGCCACCGTATCTGCAGGGTGGGGGCCGGACTATAGCTGCGTCCGAAATCGCATACTTCCATACTCAATAGTACGCGAAAGCAGTACGCGAGAGCGGTTAGTATGTCTGAATACATAGTACAGAAGTACCCGGATGACCTACTTCTTGGGCAGCCATGTTTGATTATGCAAATGATGCACACTTTCGGTCCGCTAATGTATCCCATAATGCAACTGGAGCTGCGTAGGCGTTCGAAGCGGAAGAAGAAACAAGAACGATGGCGGAAAACGGAGAGTCCTCCGTTTACCAGTGTAAGTTAGATAAACAAAATAAAAATGTTACTATTGCGTACAACCCTAAATTATGTTAAATATACAAAAATTTGCCGAGTGGGGTTTGTAATGAGCACGTGGTCTGTAACTATGGTGATATTACATCATCACGTCATCACGACGTTGGTAAGATGACAGACGTAGTACGTAGGGGTGTTGCGTGCATACTGCACACTTCTGTACTGAAAGCACGTACTTTACCGGCCGAGCGGTGCGTACTTCCTCAAATCTAGTACGTACTCTGTAAGTATGCGATTTCGGACGCAGCTCTGGTGTGGGTGGGTGGGTGGGTCTTCATACACTGTGTAAGGACCCTGATTGGTGTAAGAGACGCCTGTGCAGAATGCAGGGGCGAGAAGAGGAGGCGTGTACAGCGACGTGATTTCCATGAATGCAATCTGGTATCTCTCAGCAGCAGAGGACAAATTAAGTGCCCTAAATTGGGAGGAAAACGGGGAGAAAATGCATTGTTTTAGTTTTCCACTAAAGTCTACTTATTACTTTTTGAGTTTTACTTCATGAATGACAGACGCCTGGGCCGCTCAGGTGGCGCAGCGGTAAAAAGACACGCTGCAACCAGGGCTGGATTCTGAGTACGTGGTATCGAATCCAGCTCTGCCTTACCGGTTCGAGGCCGAGTGGCTGTATGAGCAACGATTGGCCGGTTGCTCAGTTGGGGGGGGGTGGGACAAAGAACCGGATGTGGGTCTCTCTCTGACAGAATGCGATTGCGACCTCTGCCGGCTGATTAGAGGCGCCTGCACAGAGATGAGGAAGAGTGCCCTTAGGGTGTGTCTCTCCGCATGCAACGCTAGGTGGCGCCAAGCTCATCAATGTGTGGGCGGCAAAGATGCATCCAGGTGCTGCTCATGTTTCGGAGGGGGCGTGGGTTAGCTTCGATCTCCTCGGTCAGGGCAGGGTTCGGCATAGACAGAGAGGAAGCACGATGCAAATTGAACAATTGGATGCGCTAAAGGGGGAGAAAAAAAAAAAAAAAAAAAAAAAGAATGACAGACGCCTGACCTGACATAATATCAATAACAGGGATAACCGTGGCCTTGTAACACTCACACAGCTCCACTTCTCATTTCCACTTCTGAAACCTCAGCAGTGCCTTGTTTCTCTTATCGGAGGATTCGTTGACACCAATGAGATGTAAGCATATCCCAATCCAATACTGATAAATAAATGGAACCACGGTTTCCATGAAATCTGGACCATTTCGACTTGATTTGTTGTGCTGCAAATTTGACCCGTTCACGTGGGACTAGATAAATTCATCTTACTCCACAGAAAACAATAAACGACGCTCGTATCTGATGAAAGCTTCTCCAGAAACAAAATATGAAGCGCGCTGCGTCGTTACGCGGTTCTACCTGACAGCACCCCATACACCACGTGAGGAATAAAACCCGTTCCTGGTGGGTTCTGATAGGATTGTTTTATTACTGTACTGATAATGACTTTCGTATTCGGAGACGTGCGGCAGGAAATGAGCGACTCTGCACTGTGGAACAATCCATCCAAAAGAGCAACTTCATCTTAATTGCTACACACACAGAAGCGACATTAACCAGAAGTTATTGCTGCACTAAAAAACACCAGCAATCTCACTTCATTTATCATTTTTCACATGCAAATACGACAAGGGTTGTTCAAATACTGACTGATAATACTGATAATATCAAACCGAGACCATTTTCATTCTCCATTTTCCCAATGGAACGATGTTTATATATATATATATATATATACAGTGGGGCCAAAAGGTATTTAGTCAGCCACTGATTGTGCAGGTTCTCCTACTTAGAAAGATGAGAGAGGTCTGTAATTTTCATCATAGCTACACTTCAACTATGAGAGACAAAATGAGAAAAAAAAAAATCCAGGAAATCCCATTGTAGGATTTTTAAAGAATTTATTTGTAAATGATGGTGGAAAATAAGTATTTGGTCAATAACAAAAGTTCAACTCAATACTTTGTAACATAACCTTTGTTGGCAATGACGGAGGTGAAACGTTTCCTGTAAGTCTTCACCAGGTTTGCACACACTGTAGCTGGTATTTTGGCCCATTCCTCCATGCAGATCTCCTCTAGAGCAGTGATGTTTTGGGGCTGTCGCTGGGCAACACGGACTCCACAAATTTTCTATGGGGTTGAGGTCTGGAGACTGGCTAGGCCACTCCAGGACCTTGAAATGCTTTTTACGGAGCCACTCCTCCGTTGCCCGAGCGGTGTGTTTGGGATCATTGTCATGCTGGAAGACCCAGCCACGTTCCATCTTCAATGCTCTCACTGATGGAAGGAGGTTTTGGCTTAAAATCTCACGATACATGGCCCCGTTCATTCTTCCCTTAACACGGATCAGTCGTCCTGTCCTCTTTGCAGAAAAACAGCCCCAAAGCATGATGTTTCCACCCCCATGCTTCACAGTAGGTATGGTGTTCTTGGGTTTTTCTTCTTCCTCCAAACACGACGAGTTGAGTTTTTACCAAAAAGTTCCATTTTGGTTTCATCTGACCACATGATATTCTCCCAATCCTCTTCTGGATCATCCATATGCTCTCTGGCAAACTTCAGACGGGCCTGGACATGTACTGGCTTAAGCAGGGGGACACGCCTGGCACTGCAGGATTTGAGTCCCTCTCGGCGTAGTGTGTTACTGATGGTAGCCTTTGTTACTTTGGTCCCAGCTCTCTGCAGGTCATTCATCAGGTCCCTCCGTGTAGTTCTGGGATTTTTGCTCATCGTTCTCATGATCATTTTGAACCCACGGGATGAGATCTTGACCCCAAGGGAGATTATCAATGGTCTTGTATGTCTTCCATTTTCTTACAATTGCTCCCACAGTTGATTTATTCACACCAACCTGCTTGCCTATTGTAGATTCACTCTTCCCAGCCTGGTGCAGGTCTACAATTTTCTTCCTGGTGTCCTTCGACAGCTCTTTGGTCTTGGCCATGGTTGAGTTTGGAGTCTGACTGTTTGAGGCTGTGGACAGGTGTCTCTTATACAGATAACGAGGTCAAACAGGTGCCATTAATACAGGTAACGAGTGGAGGACAGAAGAGCTTCTTAAAGAAGAAGTTACAGGTCTGTGAGAGCCAGAAATCTTGCTTGTTTGTTATTGACTAAATACTTATTTTCCACCATAATTTACAAATAAATTCTTTAAAAATCCTACAATGTGATTTCCTGGATTTTTTTTTTCTCATTTTGTCTCTCATAGTTGAAGTGTATCTATGATGAAAATTACAGACCTCTCTCATCTTTCTAAGTAGGAGAACCTGCACAATCAGTGGCTGACTAAATACTTTTTGACCCCACTGTATATATATATATATATATATATATTGTTTCTGCCTTTTATCCCCTTTTTCTCCCTTTTAGTGCATCCAATTGCCCGATTGCATCATGCTCCCTCTCCACCAATGCCGATCCCCGCTCTGATTAAGGGGTACGAAGCTAACCCATGCCCCCTCCGAAACGTGGGCAGCAGCCATATGCATCTTATCACCTACACTTTGACGAGTACAGTGCAGCTCAGCGTTGTGTACAGAGAGACACACCCTGTGAGAGCACACTTTTCCCGTCTCTGTGCAGGCGCCATCAATCAGTCAGCAGAGGTCGTAATTGCACCAGTCATGAGAGAGAGACCCCATCCGGCTTAGTCCCGCCCATATCTGAACAACAGGCCAATCGTTGTTCATGTGGCCGCTCAGCCTCAGCCGGCAGGCAGAGCTGGGATTCGATACGATGTATTCGAGATCCCAGCTCTGGTTCCAGCGTGTGTTTTTACCGCTGCGCCATCTGAGCGGCCTTTCCCGATGGAACTGTGTTCAACCTTATTTATGTTATTTATTAGGATTTTAACATCATCTTTTTCACACTTAGTTTACATTCATGACAGAACAGGTTACTGGTCCACCACTGAAGGATCCAGTTCCAGTACTAGATGAACCAGTTTGGTTCTACACCAGCTGACCCACACTCAGGAATTGGGAAAAAAAACATTCAAATTAAAACCAGAATATAATCTTCAGTGCTGTCCAAATCAACAGCAGTGCTTAATTGCCCCCCTCCAATTCCTTCTATTGTTGCATATTTGTCACACTTTTGCCCTGATTTTCGCTCACCGACTGGTCGGCGCTAGATTTGCCGGCTCAGGAGCAACTCAACGTTCGCTCAGCGATCGAAACTCGGCTCTCAATCGCTGTGTGTGAACTACTCAACAACTCGATCCGAGCCACTTCAGCGACCGAAGAGAGATTTCTAGCATGTCAAATATCTGAATCTGAGTCGCCCAACTGGCAATGAGTGCTATGTCGAACAGCCAATAAGAACGCAAGATATGGTGTGAGGGGAAACGCAAAAAATATTTATTAACCTCCAAATCACTATAGAACAAACGATGCTGTTCCTGATTTCCTACTTCATTTTACGCTGCACATCAGCGCCCAAACTTTGATCGCTCGCTACTTGTTGATGTGCATTTTTGGACGTGGTATCATTAAACCTCTCGTCACTTCTCACGTTTGTTTTCGTGACAGAACGTAGTTTGGGAGAGCAGAGAAGCTCGTCTGCGATTCCAGTTAGTGATGGATGGTGTAGTGTGAAACCCCCTATCGCCGATCAGTCGTGTAGTGTGAAATGCACAACAACGTAAAAGACTCCCGATCACAAGAGATCCAGTCGTGTAGTGTGAACTGTACAGTGACCTGACCACTTGGAAAGTCGTGTAGTGTGAACTTGGCATAACATGTTTCAGATCATTAAGCTACTTTTAAAATAAACAAAATCCCAAATAAACACAAATCATTTTTTTAATTATTATTTCAATCATTAAAAGAAAAATGCTCTTCAGCTCTACCTGATCCTGTGTGAAATAGTTAATGCCCCCTGAGCTCCTAAATCAACCAATTTAATTGACAATTGGGTTCAATTGCACTAGCCACACTTAGTCTTGATTACGGTCAGACCTGTTGAATCTAAACATCACTTAAATAAAACCCGTCTGGCAATGTGAAGCAGTGAAGCAGGTTAAAGGATCTTAAAAAGCAGCACATGAGGCCACATTCTAATGAGATTAAAATACAGATGTGAGAAGAAAGTCAAAATCATGACTTGAATCCCATTTAGACTCTGTGGCGAGACCTTAAACAGGCAGGTCATGTTCAAACTTCGACCTTTCAAGCCTCTTATCAGGAAAGCGTGTGTTCGTTTTGTACGTCTGATTCAGTGTCGTGTGTATATATTATTTATGACTCTTCTCTCCATTACTTTGAAGAAAGAATCTTAAAAGGTTTGTTATTTGTTTGGGTTTCACTCGTCTTGCCATTTATCTAGTATTATAGACAGACAGACATACAGTCAGACAGACACAGACAGATAGATTAATAAATAGATAGAAAGACAAACAGACACAGACAGACAGACAGACAGACAGACAGACTGACAGGCAGACAGACAGACAGACAGATAGATAGATAGATTAATAAATAGATAGAAAGACAAACAGAGACAGACAGACAGACAGACAGACAGATAGACACACAGTCAGACAGACAGACAGACGGATAGATAGACACAGACAGACAGACAGACAGACAGACAGACAGACAGGCAGACACACAGACAGACACAAAAAGATGAACAGAGAGATTAATAAATAGATAAACAGACAGACAGACAGAGAGACATAGATAGATAGATAGATAGATAGATAGATAGATAGATAGATAGATAGATAGATAGATAGATAGATAGATAGACGACAGACAGACAGAGATATAATTAGATAGACAGACAGACAGTCAGATAGACATGTATTGTACAGATGTGTATGGTATTTATTACTAAACCCATCAGGAATAAAACCTCAGGAGAAACAGAATTGTGGAACTACGTTTCTATTCAGCACTCAGGTGTATTTGACCGACCGACAGTATCTGAACGAGCAACATCAGCTCCAGGCAGGACATCAGGATAATAAGTCCCGGCTGTAGAGCCCCCCCGTGGACACGCGCTGTTCGATGCCGTCTTAATTACACTGCTCTTTTATCATCTAATTATTCTGGTCATTCCTGGGGCGTCCGGGGTCACGAGAGGCAGAAAAAAACCTGGAGTTTAACTCGGATGCTTTGCTTCCTCCAGCAGAGCCGTTAATTACTGAGGCTAAGTGCACCATTAATCGATTGGGTGTCCTGACGCAATATCTCATATCAGCCTGAGCAGTCATCAAAGCTTCTCTGAGAAACTGAGAAAGCTTTTTACGCTAGAAACTGACATGATTTCTCGACTGGTTGAGTCGCCCTCATAGCAGCAACTGTTCCAAGAAGCTCGAAGCAATTCATAAACCGTCAACCAATAAAGGAAACAAAGAAACACTCCGGACTAGTCGAAACGTCGTTCTGAAGAACAGAGGAGGCGATTTAAATCTGTGGCATCATCAATGCAGATAAAGGGTCTGTTTGAAAAGCTAGTGAGCTGCCTTGCTGCCTAATGCCTACCTGATCAGCTGCCTCGGTAGAGAGGATTCTATCTAATAAGACATGGAACTCATGAGGCAGATTATTTAGACGCACTACTTACACAGCGTTTACGTCACCACAGTTTTAGCTTCCTAAGCTAACACAGTTAGCCTCAGGCCATCCAAAACAATGGGCTGAGGTGGCACAACCAGCTAGAACGCCAGCTAACGTCTCCCTCCGTGTACCGAAAACGTTTAAACTGTCCCTGACGTGTTCCTGATCTTACAAATAAACGACACTTGTATAATTACACCTTTATACAATTAAATCATGGGCAGCTGTAGCCTAGTGGTTAAGGTACTGGTCCAGTAATCAGAAGGTTGCCAGTTCAAGCCCCACCACTGCCAGGTTTCCACTGTTGGGCCCTTGAGCAAGGCCCTTAACCCTCAATTGCTTAGACAGCATACTGTGAGTCGCTTTGGATACAAGCGTCCGCTAAATGCTGAAAATGTAAATGTAACATCAATAAGAATTTACTTACATGTAAAACGAACTCTGTTGGTTGCTCCGCATTCGTCCAGCATTGTACAGTCGTACAGTTTGTCATATTTTGTGAGAAAAGATGATGTAAAATGTGTCTATGTAGAGAGATCACTAGGTGTTCAGACAGACCCAAAGTGCCACTTAAGGTGTCTTAAGGGTAAAGAACGCATTACTAGGGCGCTCAGTGCTTTCGGAGCAGTGGAGCGTTCAAACTTACAAGTTCTAATATCAGCAGAGCTATCAACCTGACTGGCCATCCACACAAATACAACTGGCTGTGTACACCAACCAGGCATAACATTATGGCCACTGACAGGTGAAGTGAATAACACTGATTATAGGCCCCTGCATACTTCCTGCGAAACTGCGTCGCACGAAGCCGAACGCGCCTTCGCGGGCTTACAAGTTGGCATATTTCTAGCGGTTTCGTTTTGCCTGTCGTTTGTCTGCTCCACAGCTGCAGGTGACGCGGTGACATTTATAATATTAAGTTCCATGACCACCGAAAAACGATGGCTGCGTCCAAAATCACATAGTTAAACTGTACGTACTAAATTAGCATCCCAAGTTGCAAAAACTCATTTCCGAGAGGTACCCCCGGACCACGCCCACCCCCGACTTTTCACGTACTGTTTAATGAATACTACCTGCTACTGCGTACTGTTCAGTTTTATACTTTCATAGTAGTGATTTTGGATGCAGCCGATGATCACAGTTGAGACGCGCCTCAATATTTATGTTTGTTTTCATGGCACGCCTCTTTTTTTAAGCGACCGGCGTTGTCGCGGAGTGACGTCGTCCGCGGAGTTCGCCCAGCTTTCATGTGCGTGACAAGGCGAGCGTCACATTGGTCGCCGAAGCCAGGCGAACGTCGTCTCCGCACGAACTATGCTGAGGCCTTTAAGCTGGCATATTTCTAGCGGTTTCGTTTTGCCTTTGTCGCGTCTTCTCCACAGCTGCAGGTGTCGCTGTGACATTTATGATGTTACGAAAAATGATGGCTGCACCCAAAATCGCATAGTTAAACAGTATGTACTAAATTAGAGGCAGTGCGCACTGCTCAGCTGAACAAAAGTACGCTCTTTCAGTACGCAAGTGTGCTGTGTTTGCATACACACAAATGCTGCCCAAGCAGTCGATTATCCGGGTACTTTTCGTATCGTGTTTAATGAATACTATGTATTCTGACACATGGAAATGGACGAGCGTGAGGATTTGAGTGAGTTTGACGAGGACTAAATTGTGATGGCTAGACGACTGGGTCAGAGCATCTCCAAAACTGCAGCTCTTGTGGGGTGTTCCTGGTCTGCAGTGGTCAGTATCTATCAAGAGTGGTCCAAGGAAGGAACAGTGGTAAACCGGCGACAGGGTCATGGGCGGCCAAGGCTCATTGATGCACGTGGGGAGCGAAGGCTGGCCCGTGTGGTCCGATCCAACAGACGAGCTACTGTAGCTCAAACTGCTGAAGAAGTTTCATGCTGGTTCTGATAGAAAGGTGTCAGAATACCCAGAGCATCACAGTCAGTTAGGAAGGTGGTCATAATGTTATGCCTGATTTTTACCACTGCCCCTGCAATATACAATCCCCAGGACTGGTCCAGGCACCTACTCAGGGAGTCATAAAGAGAACTCCATTTTCAATATGGGGAGATGTGTGGGAACATCATGACCTCACAGACAACAACGCAGGGGTGAATGGAGGCCACGACCTCACCGGATCCATTAAAACGATGTTAGCAGTGCAGGCGTCTGTCGTACCTTCATTATAGCCACAGACCTGTGTGTGCTTATTAAAGCAATTTATTATTCCTCCTATCGAGTGTGTGTAATGAGATCTCTCCAGGCTATGAAGCAGGAAGGAGTAAGAAGAGTAAGCAAACGAGGTGTGTGAGGTGTCTACAAACGAAGAAAAAACGAAGCTTCGAATCAACGACAAACAGAAAATTAAACGTGAGCTGTTAATAGGACACGTTTGAGGGTGTATTTACGCTTTTATTTTTGATCCAGGCTTGAAAATGAAACCCGAGAACGAGTTCAGAACTCGTAATTTCATAGCAAAAGTTCAGGAGCAGGTTTGTGTACTTGTACCTAATGTATCAGATGCATGACACTAACTTTAAGCAGGTTATTATTTCATTTCACATCCTTCAAACAGATGTGATCCTCGTCTTAAAAAAAAATCATTTGGCGGCCACTGGGTGCCATGGAGGTCTAATATTTTACCCTATTACAATAAAGACCCAGGCTAGAGTCTGTGTAATGCCACTGGCCCATTCGGGAGCTCTACAGAGACCGTTGGTCGTGTCTAAATGAGATGTGTCTCTTACAATTCTTACAATCTGCATCACTGTCCAGTTAATTCCCTCCCAACAGACACAGCCAGGTGTCTGTCCACACGCCCGGCCATTAGACCGCTCCGCCACCTGAGTATCCTTCCAAATTTTGTGAAAAACCTTCTCAAAACAGTGAAAGCTGTTAAAGCTAGATCATGCTGGCCGCTCAGATGGCGCAGCGGTAAAAACACACGCTGGAACCAGAGCCGGGATCTCGAATACATCGTATCGAATCTCGGCTCTGCCTGCCGGCTAAGGCTGAGCGGCCACATGAACAACGATTGGCCGGTTGTTCAGATAGGGGTGGGATATTAAAACCGCACAGGGTCTCTCTCATAACTGATGCAATTACGACCTCTGCTGGCCGATTGATGGCGCCTGCACAGAGATGAGAAAAGAGTGCTGTCAGGGTGTGTCTCTCCGTACACAGTGCTGAGCCGCATCGCACTCGTCAAAGTGTAGGTGACAAGATGCATACGGCTGCTGCCGACGTGTCGGAGGGGGCGTGGGTTAGCTTCGTTCTCCTCAATCAGAGCGGGGATCGGCATTGGTGGAGAGGAAGCATGACACAATCGGGCAATTGGACGCGCTAAAAAGGGAGAAAAAAGGGAGAAAATGCATAAACAAAATAAACAAAATAATAAATAAAAAAATAAATAAAAAGCTAGATCATGCAGTGCAATTTAATAATCATATCAAAGGATTTAAAAAGCTTACAGCTTTTGTTACATTTACCTTTTTAATAGCAACTCGCATGTACTTGCTTGCCAGACGCTTCACATCATCAGATGGAAACGAGTTTGATGTAGATGAGCTCAAGTGACCTGCACCGAGCCCTGATCTCAACCTCAATGAACAGGATGAATTAGAATGTCAATAATGAGCCCTGGCGTTTGAACCGAATAGACGCACATTTCCATTCGAAAGGTTTGTGGAAAGCCTTCATAGAACATTGAAAGCTGTTTAAGCTAGAGCCTGGTGAGCAACTCCATAAGAACATCCAATGGTTGGGGGTCCACATACTTTTGACTATATAGTTTATATTAAATTGATCCTTTTTTTATTATAACTCGCAGGTATTTGCTTGCCAGACTCTCCACATCACTAAACAGATAAGAGTTTGTTGAGGATGAACAAGTCCTGACCTCAACCTTATTAAACACCTTTAAGATGAATTAGAATGTCAGTAACGAGTCAGGTGTTTGAACATAGGATAAATGTGAACCGAATGGGCACAAATTTCCATTCCAAAGTTTTGTGGAAAGCCTTCTCAGAACACTGAAAGCTGTTTAAGCTAGAGCCTGGTGAGCAACTCCATAACAACACCCAAGGTTTGAGTGTCCACATACTTTTCACCATATAGTTTACATTAAATTGATCTTTTTCATTATAACTCACAGGTACTTGCTTGCCAGACGCTTCACGTCTCTAAATAGATACGAGTTATTAAACACCTTCAGGATGAATTAGAATGTAAGTCATGAGCCAGACCTTTGAACCTAGGATTCAAAAATCGTTCAAAAATCTTGTGGAAAGCCTTAGTAGTGGAGCGTAAGCCATTACAGCCTCATGGACAAAAAAGACTCAATACTAGTGCCCATGGATTTGAAAAAGGATTGACCATGAAGCTCGTCATGATCAGGTGTCCACATATTTTTTTATTTTTTTTATTTTAAAGCATTTTCTCCCCACTTTTCCTCCCGATTTAGAGCATCCAATTTGTCTTCCGCTGCTGACAGACACCAGATTTTGCATCCAAGGAGAGCACGCCACTGCCCACGCCTTCCTTACACGTGTACAGCCCTCCTGTTCTGCCAATCAGGGTCCTTACACAGCGTATGAAGACCCACCCACCCACATATAGTCCGGTCCCCACCCTGCAGATACGGTGGCCAATTAGTATCTGCTGCAGGCACTGCCAATTATGCACGCCAGATGGCGCCCTGCCGACCGGTGGCAACACCGAGCCTCGAAACACTGTGCTGGTGCGTCAGTGAAATATCCCACTGTGCCACCTGGGCGCCTAGTATCCACATACTTTTGACTTTTTTGAATATACAGTGTGTATCACTACCAGAGTGTATGATGCTGCAACAGGACCAAAACTACAAACGTGATGAACAACAGTCTGAACAATAAAACCAGCTACAGGTATGAAGATCACGTTCTAGTGACACGATGGATAATTGATTCATGTTGCTGAGACGACACCACTTCCCAGGTGTGGTGAGAACAAGACAGCGTCGAGAAAGCGGTTAGCCACTCCCTTTGCCGTCCGGCGAGCGGAGACGGATGGCGGAGTGGACAGTGCATCAATCAGTCGCAATGAAGCTGGATGATTTGGGCGGATCTGCAGCGCTCAATCAACGACAGGCAGAATAAAGCAACAAAAAAACAAAGGGAATGATGGGTGGGGCGTTAAAAATGATAGAGAGGGGAAACAACAACCCAGTGATGAGTATCAGGACCAGTCACGTCCCCCCAATATTTACATATACTCCCCCAATACCACCCAATGTACTGACGAAACAATTAGAAACATATTCCACTCACTAGCTTTGCATAATGGTAGGATCCATCAGTGATCACATCAGTTTTTAAATGGCAGGAACAGAATGGAACGGAACAGAACAGAATAGAATAGAACAGAACAGAACAGAATAGAAAATAACAGAATAGAATAGAATAGAATAGAATATAACAGAACAGAATAGAACAGAATATAACAGAGTACTGTAGAATAGAATATAACAGAATAGAATATAACAGAACAGAACAAAACAGAATATAATAGAATATAACAGAATAGAATAGAACAGAACAGAACAAAACAGAATAGAATATAACAGAATAGAATAGAACAGAACAGAATAGAACACAATAGAATATAACACAATAGAATAGAACAGAACAGAATAGAACTAAACAGAATATAATAGAATAGAACAGAACAGAATAGAATATAACAGAATAGAATAGAACAGAACAGAATAGAATAGAATAGAACTAAACAGAATATAATAAAATAGAACAGAACAGAACAGAATAGAATATAACAGAATAGAACAGAACAGAATAGAATAGAACAGAACAGAATAGAACAGAATAGAACAGAATAGAACAGAACAGAACAGAATAGAACAGAAAAGAACAAAACAGAACAGAATAGAACAGAAAAGAACAAAACAGAACAGAACAGAATAGAATAGAACAAAACATAATATAATAGAACAGAATAGAACTGAAAAGAACAGAACAGAAAAAAACAGAATAGAATAGAACAGAATTGAATATAATAGAATAGAACAGAACAAAACAAAATAGAACAGAACAAAACAGAATAGAACAGAACAAAACAGAATAGAACAGAAAAAAACAGAATAGAACAGAACAAAACAGAACAGGATATAATAGAATAGAACAGAACAGAACAGAACAGAAGAGGAAAATAGAATAGAACAGAACAGAACAGGATATAATAGAATAGAACAGAACAGAACAGGATATAATAGAATAGAACAGAACAGAACAGAACAGGATATAATAGAATAGAACAAAACAGAACAGAACAGGATATAAAAGAACAGAACAGAACAGAACAGGATATAATAGAACAGGATATAATAGAATAGAATAGAACAGAACAGAACAGAACAGAACAGAACAGGAGCGCCTTTATTTGTAATACATACACTATATTGCCAAAAGTATTCGCTCGTCCACATTCACACGCATATGAACTTGAGTAACTCCCATTCTTAATCCATAGGGTGTAATATGATGTCGGCCCACCCTTTGCAGCTCTAACAGCTTCAACTCCTCTGGGAAGGCTTTCCATAAGGTTTAGGAGTGTGTTTATGGGAATTTTTGACCATTCTTCCAGAAGTGCATTTGTGAGGTCAGGCACTGATGTTGGACTAAATTGTGCATCAGATAACGGATTTATGTTCCCTACATAGTGCACTAGACAGTATATTAGACAATTGATTTATGTTCCCTACACAGTGCACTAGATTGTATATCAGATAACGGATTTATGTTCCGTACATAGTGCACTAGATAATGTATTAGACAACGCATTCATGTTCACTACATAGTGCACTAGAAAGTATAACTAGATGATGATTTGTGTTCCCTACACAGTGCACTAGATTGTATATCAGATAACGGATTTATGTTCCGTACATAGTGCACTAGATAATGTATTAGACAACGCATTCATGTTCACTACATAGTGCACTAGCAAGTATAACTAGATGATGATTTGTGTTCCCTACATAGTGCACTAGATAGTGTATTACATAATTAATTATGTTCCCTACACAGTGCACTAGATTGTATATCAGATTACGGATTTAATACGCAATCAGGGAATAAAGTCTGTGTCGCCTGTGTGTGTGTGTGTGTGCGCGCTCTTGGCCGCTCGTTCTAGATTCCGGGAGATTTTATCTGACTTGCGGGCATCAGGGAGCCGCTATGTATATGCGGGAGACTCCCGGAACTTCCGGGCGACTTGGGATGTCTGCAAGTGTCTGAATATTTTTGTTCATGCAGCGTACATAAATGCCACGTTTTGTTAAGTCGAAGACACACGGGTCTGAAAAGCTCATGATTAACCCAACAAAATCAGACCGGCCTGGTTTTTTTGTTTTGTTTTTAGGATGAACTTTGTTACAAACAAAATAATTCCTAAAACTAAAACTAAATGTAGAAAAACACCCGAAGGCACTTAACACTTAAGAGCTAAAACACACTGACGGCTAAAACAGGTGCTACAGATGAACAGGAACAAATCCTGAACGTCCTAAATAAGCAGACAGAGCAGAAGAATCGCCGACCTCGTACAGTGGCACAGATTCCACAGCTAACCACAGGTGATTCATCATGCGCTGCCCTGTATTACATTTTTAAGGCTTCCATTTCGCCCACCGGAACAAAAAGAGAGTCTGCCGGCTACAGACGACGGGCAGCGCGATGTGACATTTCTACTAGCGCGGACGAAAGCTAAATCCATCAGTGAGTGATGAGGAAGGGTGAGCAGGGTGCAGCAAGCAGCCATGAATCATCTCCTCCTAACCTGAGGAAACATGAAGAACAGAGAACATCCTCCCGTCCCCATGGGGCTTCTCAGTTATAATGGATACAGAATCTGAATTATTTCTGCTAATCGTGGTTATATAATTAAACAACGACTAAAATCCTGTAGATTCATTCCACAGCAAATTCCAGATTCATTCTTAATAATCTTAATAAATCCAGAATGGCCAGAAATGTATATTGTTTTAGTCACTAGTAAACTAAAGTACATTTATTGTCCAACACAGTGGGTCTGTCTGGAAACCTCGTGATCTCTCTACATAGATGCATTTTATCCTACGTCATCCTACACTCCCGAGAAGAGGGCGTGTCTAAATTCTTAGGTCCCTTAAAATGCTCCTACTGAGGTGCCTTCATTCTGAGTGATAATCTGACTGAACAACAAGGGAGCGCCCGACGCTTCCTCATTTAGTGCAGCACAACTTCTCTTACAATAAAAAAATGCGGAGCAACCAACAGAGTTCTATTCAAATATAATTAATTCTTATTTAATTTAAATTTGTATAAAAGGTGCACAAGTGTTTATTTGTAAATTCGGGCGCGTCAGGAACAGTTTAATCGTTTTCGGTACACCGAGGGAGGCGTTAGCTGGCGTTCTAGCGGGTTGTGCCACCTCAGCTCATCGGTTTGAACATCCTGGGGCGAACTGTGTTAGCTCAGTAAGCTAAAACTGTGGTGACGTAATCTCTGTCTAAGTAGTGCGTCTAAATAATCTGCCTTGTGAGTTCAATGTTATATCAGAATCCTCTCTATTGAGGCAGCTGATCAGGTAGGCAGTAGGCAGCAAGGCAGCTCACTAGGTTTTCAGACAGACCCAGCTTAGGAAAAAAAAAAAAACTAAATGAATGCTATGCTATGGAACAGATTGGGGGTTGTGCAAGCAGCAGCGGGTTCACAATCAGGAATTGGAAATGACTCGATTAAGAAATGAAGGGGGACACCCAGGAAAGAAATGTCCATTGTCTGGACAAAAGGTGACCAATACTGTCCTTAATCATGTGGTGCTGAGGTAATATCAGCCAGCCAGGAGTCTACACAGACAAGATTGTCTGCGTATGACAGAGAAGGGATGGCTGAACTCCGGCAATGGATTGCTGCCCAGTGCAGGATATTCCTGCCTTGCAATAAGTCTTTTCGAAGAGTCACATGGAGCCTAGAATGGCACTCCGTACGCAATACGGCTCTCTGAAGGAATCCATTACTGGCAGGTGATGAGAAGTGGCTGCAGATTGGACCAGTGTCAAAGGGGGCATGTGGTGATCTGGCTCCCTTTGAACAAACCGGGGGTTGTGCAAACAGCAGCGGGTTCTCACAAGGGAATTGGAAATGACTCAATTAGGAAATCCATTTTCAGGACAAAAGGTGAGCAATACAGCCCTTATTCATGTGGCGCTGAGGTAATATCAACCAGCTTGGAGTCTACACAGACAAGACTGTCTGCGTATGAGAGAAAGAAGATAGCTGTAGTCCTGCAATGGATCACCGCCCCGTCCAGGGTATTCCTGCCATGCAGTAAGTGTTTTTGGGGGCGGGGGGAGGTTCACATGGAGCCTAGCAATACGGCTCTCTGCAGAAATCCATCACTGGCAGGTGATGAGAAGTGGCTAAAGATTGGACCCGTGTCTAAGGGGGCATGTGGTCATCCGGCTCCCCTTGAACAAATCGGGGGTTGTGCAAGCAGCAGCGGGTTCACAATCGGGAAATGGAAATGATTATGATTATTATTCGATTAGGAGAGGAAAGGGGAAAATCCAAATACAGCCCCTACAGATTCTTCTGGACAAGCTGTAGCCTAGTGGTTAAGGTACTGGACTAGTAATCCAAAGCTTGCTGGTTCTAGCCCCACCCCTGCCAGGTTTCTGCTGTTGGGTCCTTAAGCAAGGCCCTTAACTCTCAACTGCTCAGACTGTATACTGTAACTGTAATGCAGGTCGTTTTGGATAAAGGCGTCTGCTAAATGCCCAAAATGTAAATGTAATGTATGAACTTGGGCACTGCTTATCTGAGGAAAGGACCTGAGTAATCCGAGCCCTGGTAGCCAGAGTCTGGTCTTAGAGCACCACCTACAGCCGAGGAAACGCTCCATTAAACCAGCCCAAAAAGAAAATAAAGTACAGCCGTCAGCCCACGTTTATTTATTCCTCAGAACCGGAGTCAAAAATGACTCGCTCATCTCAATGATCACAGAGTTATAAAAAAAAAAAAGCCAGAAGTTCTAAACAGCACCTCATCCATTCGGTAACTGAGACGACTAAAGAGCTGCGAGCTTTAATACGAGGAGCGTTTTCATCCAGCGCTGCAGCATAAATTCTTCTGAACGGCTCTTAGCGGTCCACGCGGCGCACCCTGGATATATAGCTCTCACGAGGGCGCGGGGGACCATCACATATTTCAATTAGGATTTCTGGGAATCCATCCACCGTAATGATAACCGTTGAGTGAAAACAGATAGACTGCCCGATCGGCCCGGAGACACCATCCATCAAAGCACCGAGGGGTGGACGCGGCGTCCCGAAAAGGCCAGCGCTCCAGCTGGGATGGGTCCTCGGACCACCTCTGAGAACGGGAAACGCAACGGATGAACCTTTTCTGTGCTCTCGTCTTTGTCCGCTGGGGATTTAAGGTGCGATGAGCCTGCGAGGCACTTAAAGGACACTTCACCGAGCTTCATATCCTCCAGCCAGACGTGACATTTAGAGACTGCTCGGCTTCTTTCCGTGCCTTTTTTGTTCCTGACCAGACTGTAGCAAAAAATATCGATAGCAATTTGTGGCACTTCATCAAGACATCAAAGGAGACGCGAGTTTCATCAATAGATGGGATTACTTCTAGGTTTAAAAGAGGCTTTTTTTGACCCGAAGATCAACTAGAAGTGTTGAAAGGACCCACTTTGAGAGCTGATCGATAGCAGAAGTAGGCCTGAGTGGATCGTGGTCTGCTCCTGCCTAGCACGTACACAAACCTGTGTTTGAGAAAGCTGGAATTTGGCACTAAAAATGACCAGTAAACAAAAGTTTGGTTGCACCACATTCATGCCATTAAAGAGAAATGTGCATTCATGCAGCTGGAAGAGTGGGCGCCTCACAGCAACATAGGTCCTTGGGACTTTTACTGTCTGTCTCTGTCTGTAAGGAGTTTTTTTTGGGAGGGTTTTATGCATTTTCTCCCCTTATAGCTCGTCCAATTGCCCGATGCTTCCTGTCCACCAATGTCGATCCCTGCTCTGATTGAGGAGAACGAAGCTAACCCACGCCCCCTCCGACACGTGAGCAGCATGCCGTATGCATCTCATCACCTACACTTTCACGAGTGTAGTGCAGCTCAGCACTGTGTACAAAGAGACACACCCTGACAGCACTCTTTTCCCGTCTCTGTCCAGGCGCCATCAATCAGCCAGCAGAGGTCGTAATTGCACCAGTCATGAGAGAGACCCTATCCGTCTTAGTCCGGATAGGGACTGCCGGCAGGCAGAGCTGAGATTCGATACGATACGATGCATTCGAGA
Source organism: Trichomycterus rosablanca (assembly GCF_030014385.1). NCBI lineage: Eukaryota > Metazoa > Chordata > Actinopteri > Siluriformes > Trichomycteridae > Trichomycterus > Trichomycterus rosablanca. The sequence goes on from NC_085994.1 coordinate 4,088,538, forward strand.
TCCCGGCTCTGGTGTTCCAGCGTGTGTTTTTACCGCTGCGCCACCTGAGCGGCGTCTGTAAGGAGTTTTGAATATGAAATTAAATGGCCGATTTATATTTTATTCCTAGTTGTAAGAGAAAAAGTGAGTTGCCATAAAATGGACTGGCACATTGTGTGGCACTGTGATCCTGACCTGGACAAAGCTGTCAGTGCAAATGAACAGATGAATAACAGAATACCTTTATTTGTCATATATACATATACAGACGTACAGAACAACAAAATTCAGAGGGTCAGAGCACAGGGTCAGCCATTGTACGGCACCCCTGGAGGAGTCTTGCTCAAGGGTCCAACAGTGGCTGCATGGCAGAGCTGGGATTCGAACTCTCAACTCTTCAGTTGATAGCCCAAAGCCCTCTCCCACTAGGCTACCACTGTACCTGTATAAATTCCTTTTTCTACCACCTTGTCTTGTTTGTAGTATGCATGCTTAATAGTAGTACAGATTAAGAACCAAGAGTTCCCCAGGAAAAGACGTTCCCCTGACGGCATCATGTGTTCCTTTAAAATCCCAATAAACGCCTCTGCATCAATGGTACCTTCAGGCATTTGCAAGCCACCCCTCCCGTGGGCGTTAGTGCACCCTCATACCATGACAGATGTTGGCCTTTTGCAATTCTTGCTGACAAGTCTGGACGGTCCTTGGCACGCATCCTTCATCTGTTTTCCCTGACATGCTGAAACAAGTGACACATCTGACCACAGCACACACTTCTACTGTCTGACACTGTCCATCTAAGATTGATTGATCTTAGCACTTTATTGATCCCCGAAGGAAAATTGCAGTGTTGAAACAGCAGCAATTAACAATTACAAGCATCACACAAAAACACGACGATGTTGTGCAAGGAAATAAAATAAACATTCAAACAAAAGGCCATGCAAAAATATAATATAAAAATATAAGAATATAAGAACAAAACACTACGGGGGAAAGCCTGAAGGGTGCAATTTTAAAACAAGGTGAGCTCCCAGAGAGCATGTGGCAGTTCTGCATAGATGCAGAGGCAGACTGTGTGAAGTGTGAACAGTTTTCTGAAGTACTCCCAAGCCCACGTGGCTATATTCATAACAGTAGTGTGATTATTTCCTAAGCCATGCCATCTACAAGCTTATAGAACACACACATTCAACAAACAGTGGTTTCCAAGGTGCCGTACACAGCCTGAGGTTTCTACAGATTCCCTGAATCTTTTAATAATATCATATTCGGTAGATGGTAAAAGAATGTTGCTTTTGAACTGATTGAACTGAAAGACTGAGCCCTTGATGGATCCTTCTTTTATACCCAATCATGATACTCTTACCTGTTACCACGTCACCTGCTTATTGTGGAATCAACCTAATATAGCAGCGTAACTGAAATATTATATATATATATATATAACAGACTTTTCATTTACGTAACCCCTAACCACACAGGCCAGCCTTCACTCCCCATGTACATCAATGAGCCTTGGTCGCCCTGGTTTACCACTGTTCCTTCCTTGGACCACTCTTGATAGATACTGACCACTGCAGACCGGGAACACCCCACAAGAGCTGCAGGTTTGGAGATGCTCTGACCCAGTCGTCTAGCCATCACAATTCGGCCCTCGTCAAACTGGCTCAGATCCTCACGCTCGCTAATTTTTCCTGCTTCTAACATCAACTTTGAGGATAAAATGTTCACTTGCTGCCTAATATATCCCCCCCACTAACAGGTGCCGTGATGAAGAGATCATCAGTGTTATTCACTTCACCTGTCAGTGCTCATAATGTTATTATATATACTATATATCAGTGTGTGTGTGTGTGTGTGTGTATCTAATAAATATCTTGAAGTTTACAATAACATTAAAAAAAAAAAAAAAAAACACTGTACACAGCACTACTTTGTTGATTTTATTTACTGTCCTAACTTTTTATTTTTTAAGCATTGTACAAGGGATCTTCAAAAAGTTTCCCCACTTTTATATTTTGGTTATAAGCGTGAGGGTGGGAGGAGGAGTGGTGTGGAGTGATTTCCACCCTTTTTGGATGCTCAAAGAAGCTTTAAGAGGAAGAAGATTTTCATGTGATGATGATGTGAAAGCAGCGCTGCATCAGTGGCTACGAGTTCAACCAAAAACATGTTTTGCAGATGGTGTTAAATAGTTGGTACAACGCTGGAAAAATGCATCATGAGGTGAACATGTAGAAAAGTTATGTCAATTATTTTTGAAATTCTTAATTATATACACACTGATCAGCCATAACATTAAAACCACCTCCTTGAAAGGGGGCAAACAAAGCATGTAGAGAAACAGACGGACTACAGTCAGTAATTGTAGAACTACAAAGTGCTTCTATATGGTAAGTGGAGCTGATAAAATGGACAGTGAGTGTAGAAACAAGGAGGTGGTTTTAATGTTATGGCTGATCAGTGTATTCGAGAACAATAAATATCTTGCAATTTACAATAAATTAAAATAAGAGACTTTACAAAGCACTACTTTATTTTACTTACTGTCCTAACTTTTTTTAAATAAAGGTTGTTATAATAAAGGGTGTAAACCTATGTTGACCTATTTAACTGAAATTTAATGAGGTTTCAAGGTGAAACGTCAAACTTTATAACATTTTTATTTAATCAGTAAAAAAAACCTCCTTTCAATACATCTCAGTCATCCATCACCTAAAAAAACCAGGCTGCCTGTGAGGAACTCAGGAAATGTTTAATGTTAATTAAAGGTTAGCTCCCCTGCGCTCGTGCCGAGACGCTCGCACATCACTGACTTTTCATCCCAGGAAAGAGCTGAAAATATTCTCTGTACTTCCAGAGCTGGTTCTATTTAAGCGTAATTGCAGGATGCTCTGCTGACTAGTTTCCAGGGAACACAAACACTTTCAAGTTTTCTTTGCAGAAGATGAAAAATGGATTTGCCTGAGGAAAAAGTCCTCGCCATAGACAGCAGTCATTACCGCTTCCCTTCCTCTTCGTTCAGCGCCCTTTGGTCTCCGCCTGACGCTCCGTAAATATTTGAATGCTACAGCATGTCGTTACTCATAGATCCACACAGGCGCAGTTTTAAAATCCGCCCGAAACGTCGAGAGCAAAGCGGTCCGGAGCAACAGCGCCGTCGCCGCCCCGTCCATCACTCGCCGGGAGGAAGAGGAAAAAAGTGCAAACTGTAATCGGAGCAAATTGGGGCCGCGGAATCTATATCAGGTCATCCACAATACCATTTCCATTAGACATTTAGGCTAATTAAAAGTGAATGTAATCAGATTGACGTGCGTGTAATCTCACGCTCGCCTTCACAAAGCGAGCCGAGCCGAGCCGAGCCGAGCCGAGCCGAGCCGAGCCGCTGCTCATGATATCAGCAGCAGGGAAAAATTTAAATCACGAGCTTCAAGGAAGCCAGCGAGACGACGGGGGAGAAAAAAAGGGAGAAAAACTGAGGGAAGGCTGTCTGGGCGAGGAAATGTGTGCCGCTGACAGAATGCAGATTTAATTGCGAGGAACAAATTAATTGACATTATTATCTGTACGCCGGGTTACTTCATTTGCGTTCATAATGTCATCAAAGTGCCGTCTGCTTCTTTTATTTTTTTGTCAGCAATTTGTCTGGCGCTGAGTCTGTTTTGGAGATAACGGGCCGTATTTTGACTAGAAGAGTTAAAAACGAACTCTTCATGAGGAACAGATGACGTGAACTTTGTGGCCTTTTCTACAAAACTGTACGAAGAAAAAAATCAAGGCCTGAAGTCTTGTTAAATAATCACATATTCCGTAACGAGTTCATTAACGACGTTAACTCCGAGATCGCGCCGAGCCGAGACTTTCAGAAGCAGAAGAAACCAAACGACTCCGAACTGGGAGAACGTTGACCCGCGGCGTCCTCTCTCTCAGCAGGTTCAACAGTTCAGACCTGACAAGGAGACAAGTAGGCCAATTTGAGAGCCGGCGCTCTTTAGCCAAGTTGAACCTGCGCCCGAAACAAAAAGATTCAATTTGGAAGCCGGCGCACGCTGTGTAATTGGCTGAATATGCGGCTTAATTGTTTTTGGTTCTCGGGGTACTCAGGCGTAATGAGTAGGGGTGGGCGGACGGGAAACACAATAAATCTGAATACATGTGCGAATTCAATTCGTCCGTGATGCCCCCATCAAGTTCAAACGCAGCTCTAATCACCGCCGGGTCATTAAAAATAAAGACGAGACCGTCTCGAAAGGCCTGGAAATCGGTACGAATTGCTCGGCACTTAGCAATATTTTCCCAATCTATTAGCTACTAAGCATTAGGAACGAAAAAGAGTTTAAGTACTAGGGTAAAAATAAGCTGTATTTAAATAATCTTGTTTGGGTCGTGGGGACTCGAGTCGAGTCGAACGTAAGTCGTACACACAGATCAAATGACTCGTGACTCACAAAAAATGACTTGTGGACAACAAAAGTCAGCAACATTAATTACGTGTGACAATTATATATATATATATATATATATGATCCGACATCATTCTGATCATTTTATTTTCTGCTCTCTAATAATAATAACGCTCCGGTCGTTTTAACCCACAACTCACGCAATGGGTAAATGTTCCAGCCAGCTTCCGGCGTAGTGATGAAGCATTGTTCCCTACTTAAAATGGTGGAATACCCTACGTAGTGCACTTCAAAGTAACATATAATGTGAATGGAACGCTCCTACAGAATTGGCGCTAATGGTTGAAAAAAACGTTTTCTGAACCAATCAGACCTTCTGATTTAAATTTTTAGTAAGAAATGCTGTCATTTGCATTTATTTAGTTTGCAGCGTCACACAGATGACGTGGTAATGAAACGTCAATTTTTTTTAAATTATAAGCACATTTACAAAATAACGGATTCTATTCCTAATGGGACACACGCTTATAAATTTAATAGCATCTGGAAGAACAGAAGCTAAGGTAAGCAGTGGTTATGATTATTTTTTTGTTGTGTTTGGGACTTTGGCCGCTGGGCCGTAATTTATCGTGCTTTTGCTTTGCAACGAAAACAAAATGTATCAGTTGAAGCTTTTACATTCATTTACACAGTGATGAGGAAAGTAAAGGCACGAAGTAAAACAGAAAAACACAGTTGCTAATCTGTTGTTTTTATCTGAACTACCTTTCCAATATATTATTGTGTAGATTATATAGACTTGTGACTTAACTCGGACTCGATTCGGACTCTAGCCTAAAGACTCGGGACTTGACAGACTCTAGCCTAAAGACTCGGGACTTGACTTGGACTCGACTCAAACTCTAGCCTAAAGACTCGGGACTTGACTCTGACTCTAGCCTAAAGACTCGGGACTTGACTCGGACTCCAGCCTAAAGACTCGGGACTTGACTCGGACTCCAGCCTAAAGACTCGGGACTTGACTCGGACTCTAGCCTAAAGACTCGGGACTTGACTCGGACTCTAGCCTAAAGACTCGGGACTTGACTCGGACTCTAGCCTAAAGACTCGGGACTTGACTCGGACTCGACTCGGACTCTAGCCTAAAGACTCGGGACTTGACTCGGACTCTAGCCTAAAGACTCGGGACTTGACTCGGACTCGACTCGGACTCTAGCCTAAAGACTCGGGACTTAACTCGGACTCTAACCTAAAGACTCGGGACTTGACTCGGACTCTAGCCTAAAGACTCGGGACTCGACTCGGACTCTAGCCTAAAGACTCGGGACTCGACTCGGACTCTAGCCTAAAGACTCGGGACTCGACTCGGACTCTAGCCTAAAGACTCGGGACTCGACTCGGACTCTAGCCTAAAGACTCGGGACTCGACTCGGACTCTAGCCTAAAGACTCGGGACTCGACTCGGACTCTAGCCTAAAGACTCGGGACTCGACTCGGACTCTAGCCTAAAGACTCGGGACTCGACTCGGACTCTATCCTAAAGACTCGGGACTCGACTCGGACTCTAGCCTAAAGACTCGGGACTTGACTCGGACTCTAGCCTAAAGACTCGGGACTTAACTCGGACTCTAGCCTAAAGACTCGGGACTTGACTCGGACTCTAGCCTAAAGACTCGGGACTTGACTCGGACTCTAGCCTAAAAACTCGGGACTTGACTCGGACTCGACTCGGACTCTAGCCTAAAGACTCGGGACTTGACTCGGACTCTAGCCTAAAGACTCGGGACTTGACTCGGACTCTAGCCTAAAAACTCGGGACTTGACTCGGACTCGACTCGGACTCTAGCCTAAAGACTCGGGACTCGACTCGGATTCTAGCCTAAAGACTCGGGACTTGACTCGGACTCTATCCTAAAGACTCGGACTCTATCCTAAAGACTCGGGACTTGACTCGGACTCTAGCCTAAAGACTCGGGACTTAACTCGGACTCTAGCCTAAAGACTCGGGACTTGACTCGGACTCGACTCGGACTCTAGCCTAAAGACTCGGGACTTAACTCGGACTCTAACCTAAAGACTCGGGACTTGACTCGGACTCTAGCCTAAAGACTCGGGACTTGACTCGGACTCTAGCCTAAAGACTCGGGACTTGACTCGGACTCGACTCGGACTCTAGCCTAAAGACTCGGGACTTGACTCGGACTCTAGCCTAAAGACTCAGGACTTGACTCCGACCTGTATTTTGTAACTTGTGAACATCTCTGACATAGACATTATGTCTATGGCTACGTCTAAGATGATCCCAGACCCACCGTTACCCTGACCGGGATAAAGCTTGGTAAAACATGAAAATAAATTAAAATGAAACACATGGTGCAACTGGTGGAGGGAGCACTATACAGCCTAGTGGTTAAGATACTAGACTAGTAATCGAAAGGTCTCTAGCTCAAGCCCTATCACTGCCAGGTTGCCACTGTTGGGCCCTTAAACAAGGCCCTTAACCCTCAATTTCTTAGACTGTATCCTGTCACAGTACTATAAGCCGCTTTAGATAAAAAGCGTCCGCTAAATGCCGGAAATGTAAATGTAAACAAGGATCCTGGGGACCTGGGTTCAAACCTCCCCTAAAGTGTCTGTGTGAAATTTAGCAGAGCATCAGTGTCCATGTGGATTTCCCCTGGGTACTCCAGTTACCACCTCTCAACAACATGGTAGAGCAAGTACTACAAAGCAACATGGGTCACTTAGCACATGCCAAAACATGCCAGTAGGTAAATTGGCTATTCTAATCTGCTCCTGCTGTTAGTGAGTACACTGAGAGAACGTGATGCCTGTGTGATGCCCAGTGTAGCCATCCTACCACACGTTGATTTGCTATCGTCTCAGTTCTTTTTAATAATCAACATCATGACCTCACGGATTCGGTCGGCTCTTTGATGTACCTATATCATGTTCTATATAACCCACATGCTATTATCTCAGCGAGGCGGAGATCAGATGAGCAGAAAAGCAGATCAGCGAGGGAGGAAGAAAGCGAGAGCGGACTCATCGCGGAACAGAACGTCCCTATTCATCACTGATTGGAGAAGACAGCGGCAGGATCGCTTTACTCCATTAGCGAGGCCGAGGGCTGGACGAGGAGGGTCAGAGGCCTCCTTTGTAGCAGACTCTCGCAATTGTGCGATCCGTCACTGAAGACATTCAGGCCGTCACGACAGAGACATTCGGATGACGGGCGCAGACCTGACGGTGCCTCATTTCTCCCGTAACAAGGGAATAAGAGGAAGAGAAAGAACGACTCTGGATTCAGCGAGGCGTGACTTCATATGCAGTTGGGACGGGTCCTGTCGGTCACTTCAATCTGAGAAATGATACGGAGGAAAATTACGCAGATGTCTCTGTTGAACCGAACTGAACTGAACTGAACCGATATCACCGGCTGTGTTCAAAATGACATGATTGTTATATACCCCTTAGCTCTACTGAGAACTGGCCACGACAGGCCAGTGTGCAATACACAGTAATCACTCCTTATGCTACACAGTCATGTGACTGTCCGTTATAGGGGAGCTGTCACACTTGGCCATTAAAAAAGCTAACACAATGCAAAAAAGGTCAGTCATGAGAGCTTGGGTGGTGCATTGGTCTAACACATTATCTCACCATCAGAGAACTCTGGTTCAAACCGCAGCCATGCCACCGACCTGCCCGGGCCTCACACAGACACAAATAATGGCTGTTTTGGGGAAGCGGGGGTTTCCACATTACCGCTTTAAAAGCGACCCACATTTGTGGTTGAGGCACCGGCACGAGTGGTGGAGGATTGGCATCGGGTATAGCGTGACTCTCTGAAACTCTTTGTGATAATCCACCACTAGTGTCAGAGGTGACAGATGCCATTATGCCACTTTACTTGGCCAGCATTTAGGGGTGAATGCAGCAGAGTAAAGCCAAAAAAGCTATAGTTTAACACCTCAGACTTTACGAATGTAGAAGAAACCTGGCTGCTGACATCCTGGCTGCTAGAACGCTTTTGGTAGCCTTATAAAAACTGGCCTGAGCGATAGCCCAGTTCCTTGGCTGTCTATTAATGCTTAAAATACTTGAGATCGTGCAGCCCACCTAACTCAGTACTGAAAAATCTACCATTGTCTTTAACTAGATTCAACTGGCATGGTAGTGCGCATACACTAGTACAGTAGACACCAATCAATGTGGTAATGACAGCGTCCACTAAGAAGCCAAACTGGATTAAAATCAAATCAATCAGGGAATGAGGTCACACAGAAAATTAGCATTTTAAACAAAATGTAATTGTGCCCATATTGACACTAGATCATATAATAGACTTTAATGTGGAGAATAGTCATCGTTAGGGTCGTCCACGTTCATTTCTTTCAAGCCGTTTTGTTCCTTGGTTATGCATCAACCCATAAAGATACCGCACTTTTTATTCTCTGTAAAACTTCAAGAGAAGTTTGTATTTGTATAGCACTTTTTACAATAGACAAAGTCTATCAAAGTAACTTTACAGCATCCAGGACCGACAGACCAAAAACCCTGTTGAGCAAACCGAGGGCGACAGTGGCAAAGAAAAACTTAAAATTACAGGAAGAAACCTTGAAAGGAACCAGACTCAGCAGGGACCCCCCATCCTCCTCTTTTATTTGGCTTTTGTTTTATATCATGAACTCGCAAGTTCGAATCTCAGCTCTGCTACCAGCCAGTCGGGCGTCTATACAGACAGCTGTTCGTTTCATAGCGCTTACACACAGACGGGGTATAGTGGAGATCGGTGCAAGACTCTCCGTGCACAATACAGATCTCCATAAGAACTGGCCTCAGGCAGATGAAAAGAAGCACTCGGCTACTGCACACGTGTCGGAGGGGGCGTGTGTCAGTCAGGAGTGGAAGTGTGCAGCAGTAAAGGTGAAACATGATCTGGTAATTGGATATGACTAAATTGAGAGGAAAATTGGGCAAACAATGCATTTTAAATGAAAGCATTGAGACACTAAATTTATCCTTAAACAACCGACTCAGAAGAGCAACAAAGAAGTTAGACAAAATGTTGGTAATAAAGCCCACACCCAGCAGCACAATGAGAGGAGAAGAGATCGGCACTGATCTCCTGCCAAAATCTCACATCTGGCCGCCTGAAAGCGGCGAGCGAGAAACCCGATCTAAAGAGTGTTAAAAGCACTCTCATACTGTGATGGATTTGTTTTAATGTTGCATGATATTGCTAACAGGGTTCAAGAGGCCTAACAAAACAAGGGTTACCCATCACTTACAACAAAGCACAGAGATGAGGAATATAACAGCAAAACAAATTTTATTGGGCAATCTGAACCTGAACACAAAGCGGTCAGCTCGACCAAGGTGCCTACTTATTTCAATATCATCAGATCAGGTGACAGGGCAGACTATTCCACTATTCTGGGTTTTAATCTCGGCGGTGCTGTCGGTTATTGGCTTGGTCTTGCTGCATGGAGTGGCCCTGTACTGGATTGGCACCCTGTCCAGAGTATCCCTGCCTTACCAGCATGAAGCAGTTGATGAAAATGAAAAAATAATAATAATAATTTAAGAGCAAATGACAAATAATAAATTATTTTGTTTGTAATATAATTTTAAAAACGTGATAAATTAGTTTTCAGATTTTTTTAAGTACTAAATATTTATTTAAAATTCATATAGCTTTAAAAATGGCATTTATTTTTTTATTTATTAGGGTTTTAACAGCATATTTACACAGTCAAACACAGTCATGGACAATTTTGTATCTCCAATTCACCTCACTTGCACGTCTTTGGACTGTGGGAGGAAACCGGCGCTCCCGGAGGAAAACCCACGCAGACACGGGAAGAACATGCAAACTGCAAACAGAAAGGACCCGGACCGCCCCACCTGGGGATCAAACCCAGGACCTTCCTGCTGTAAGGAGACAGTGCTACCCCTTTAAAAATGGCAAGAAATTATTACCACCCAGAAAATATAACATAGAGCAACCAAATTATTATATTTGTCTTTATTTTAAAGTTGAATTACTATTGAAAAGTGCTTTAAATTAACATCAGTGGAAGCTAGCTCTTACCACCTGACTTCCTATACAAGACCAGGCTTTAATCTATTCAAATGGGAATAAAACATGTTGCACCAATTAGAGCTTTTACGCTGGGTGGCTGAGCGGTAAATTATGCTGGCCAGCAGCCGCTGGGATCCAGGGTTCAAATCGCCAGCGGTGCTATCGGCCGATCTGGCATGTACATACAGACAGGTTGATCTCCAAAGCCTCGTTATGGATTTGGGTCCCATTCAGGGTCTTTTAGTGCAGGGTTTTTCAACAGCCCACATTTTGTCCATGATGTTTTTAAGTGACCACGGCAAACACAAACAATACATCTTACTTGTGCTGTACAATCTGGTCCCACTGTGGTTTACTTAATGTAACATAAAGCCACCACAAGGGAGCGTTCGCCTACAAGTTTGTTAAGTTATTATTTTTCTATGCAACCAATTTTTTTTTCACCTAAGGGTCATGACCCAGTGCATTATGCCCAGTGATTCTGGAAAACTCACTGCCACCCTGACCAGGATAACTCGGCAGTAATACATAAAAATGAGATGATGAAATGAAATCAAGGTTTTAGTAATATAAAAATTGCTGTTAAAATCGGAGCTTTCTCACTTTTTTGTGCCTTTGGATTAAATATTTATTTATTTATTTAAGTTTTAACGCCAAGTTTAACACATTGGTGTCATTTAATGGCAGTAATAGGTATTATGTATGTGTCTTCATATTTTGGTCCAAATTATATATTCTTTTTTATTTTTATGGTTGCCAGGTAGGTTAAAAGTCTTCTTGTGTTGTCTTGTGTGAGAGTCTCTTTGATAGTTTCTGGCATGTGTGCTTGTTCTCTTTCTTTAGTGTATTTTGGGCATTCTCCTTTAGATGAAATAACACAAATAAATATAATATTAATATATATATAATAGTCATATAGTGTATAATAAATAATACTATAGGTTAGTTGGGGATAACACCCATGAGCATGTTGATGGTGGGCTGCATTTCAAACGGCTTTCTTCTTTTTACTTAAGTGCACTACATAACAGCTTCTCCACCCTAGGCAGTGCACTATGTAGCCAACGTGAAGTCATTTGAGATAGGTGTGCAAGTAAGGCTTATTACCGTCACCGCTCTATTAAATAAATGATTAATCAGCATATATGTTGGATAGTCACACCACCCTACATATTTTGAGATGAAGAAATGCCTACAATGAATAGAACAGCATGCTATGCATCACATATAAAAAGAAGTCCATGTTATGTCACTGACCCGTCCACACAATATAGATCCAAGGTGGCCAGTACTGTGCTGCATGTGCTTTCTCAATGAAGCACTACTGCCACCCACTGGTTGCAAACCATATTGCACGTCCCACAAGCGGTGTTTACAAAAGAAGCATGAACATAATTAGAAACTTTTTAGATCCCTGACTAATGGATGAGCCCTGACTGGCTTCCATGGGAAATGTCAGCATTCGGAATATCTGGTTTGAGCACAAATCGTTCTTCAAAGAGCCTGATAATGAACAGTATCTGAATTATGTCGTCTGACCACATGAGGAAAATATTCCATGAAAGAAATACGGCATTATAGAAACTCTTTATTCTCTTTCCCATGGGGACTTTTAATAATCAGCAAATTCCTCTGTCATTAAAAACGAAGTCCACATGTTTTCCAAGAGAAAAGACAAAAAGCAAAAAGAAAAGAATTCTGAAGCACAAGAGATGAGAGAGACAGAGACCGAGATCAGAAAACCATCGCAAGGACATCTGCTTTTGTTTTGTCCTGCAAGGACGAGCAGTACTGGTGTGTGTGTGTGTGTGTTGCAGGGCTAATCACTGACATATAGCTGGTACACTCACACACACACAAAGGGCCTGGCTGCGGTGATCAGGATCCCATGTTTCATTTAGTAACAGACGTCTCCTCTTTCCATCCATGCCCTACCTCCCACATACTGTCTCCTTTCAGATCTCTTTTTATTCGAACCAGACACCCTCACACATCGAATTCAGAGACGTGAAGATGCCGTGCTTTAGCTATGAAGTACAGATAGCACCTACCAGTTTGTTTTCCTGCATGTAGATCCTCTGCAGTTTGGGGCAGCCCTTCGCCAGCGCTATCAGACCCTCATCGCTGACGTTGTAGCACTGTCCAAAGTGCACGTCCTTAAGCTCCGGGCAGTGTTCACCGAGCTACAGAGAAATAAAAAGGGAAAAAAAGGACTTTTAAGAACACAAATGCACTCAAACACATCACCTACACACACCACTAACACACACCACTAACACACACTAACACAATAAAAACTGGAATACGGTAGACCCTTGACTTACGAATGTAATTGGTTCTGAAGGGCTGTTCTTAAGTCAAAATGTTCGTTAGTTAAACCTATTTTTCCCATAAGAAATAATGTAAATATAATTAATCCGTGCCAGACGCCCCAAACCCCCCCCCCCCTTACCTAACCTTTCTAATGTCTCTTAAATGCTCTTTTTTGTTAAAAATACAGTACATTTACAGTATAAGTATATTTTCCCTTAAATCTTAAATTATAGAATAGACATTCCTGTAATAAACAATAATAAACAATACACAGTAGTACTGTACATAAAACACACACCACATTTCAGTACAGTACGTGTGCTGTATCATACACCATAATAATTTCCTTCTTTTTATATAAAATGTATCTACCAGAAACAACAATAACTCTCATATTACTCTATTATTTCCTTCTTTATTTCAGTAGTGTTGTATTTTGTAGGTGAAAGAAAACTTTACTGAGCCGATTTCCTTCTTCTCTCTCACTCACTGTCCCCTCTGTCTGATACACAGTGACACCTACTGGCAGGAGTAATTATACAACAACAAATGTAATAGATTTGTTCATTTTCTCAACACTACGCTTTCTCCATACATTCTTTGGGGATATTTTAATATAGAATTTTACAAAATGTAAAGAAAACACCTGAAAAACACTGTCCACTGTCCGAATGTTCGCTCATTGTATGTATATATATAGAGAGAGAGAGAGACGCTCGGAGTCAACTTGTTCGTGACGTCACATGTTTCGCGAATTTCGGTTCGTAATCCGAAATTTGTTCGTACGTTAAGTTGAAAAAGATCGTTCGTAACCCGAAATGTTCGTATGGTAAACCGTTCGTAACTCAAAGGTCGACTGTAAACCAAATTACACTCAGAATAACATATCAGAGTTATTAGGAAACTGAAACCATTTATTTTTGGCCCTAAACAGACACTACAGCACAGCAGATTATCTCAGCACAGTGTCTGACCCTAAATTGGGAAACATCTTGACGAGGTACAGACTGAGCGTGCACGACCTGGCTGTGAAGATGGGGTGACACACCCGGTCCTGGCTGCCCCGAGAGGAGAGGTTGTGCCAGCACTGCACTCTCGAAATAGTAGAGACAGAGCTGCACTTCCTTACCCAAGGTACCAAACACCACCACATTCGGTCCCAATTTAACATCATCATCCCCAACTTTAAGTCCCTCCCTGACCCCGAGAAACAGCCCCACCTACTGGGAGAGCACAGATAGAACAAATGTTTATTTTATTACTACTAAAAATACATTTAGTATTATTACTGTCACCGTCACATATTGTTGTTTATTGATGTTAGGGTTTGCACTGGTTTTCTTACACACATACAGGGGGGTGCTGGAGCCCATCCCAGATTTTCAATGGGCGCAAGGCACACAGTAACACCCTGGACGGGACGCCAGTCCATCGCAGGGCAGACACACATACACACACACACACCCATTCACCTACAGGACAATTCAGGGTCTCCAGTTAACCTGACTGCATGCTTTTGGACTGTGGAAGGAAACCAGAGCTCCCGGAGGAAAACCACGTGCAAACTCCACACAGACTGGGAATCAAACCCAGGATCTTCTTGCTGTGAGGTGACAGGGCTACCCCACCGTTATTTTTTTGTATGGTAACTAAACTCAAATAAACATTCCATTATTAATGACTACCACAACGGCTAGTCGTTTTAATTGACCGAGATGAGGAATTACATTCTGACCACTTAAGTGTAGTTGTTTTTGTTTACTGTGTTTTTTTTTTAAGCTATGAACAAACTTCCACTAAAAAAGAAGAAGCTGTGATTTGTTAAAGTAAAATCACAGAAGCGTGACGGTTTCTCATACAATGCCGTCTTGAAAACAGCTTGAAAGTCAAGCACAGCAGTTTAAGAGATGTCCAGTCGGTCAGTCAAAACCTAGCACAGATCCTTGCTTTTATTGCATAGTATAATTGCAAGTCCCAACTTTTTTAAAAGCGGAGTTTGTGTTTTTCTCATCCCTTTAATAAAACAAATAAATAAATACAATAAAAAACAGAAAGGGCATTATTGATGTCACTGTGTGCATGGAGATGAGACATGACATATAGCTATACACTATACCCCAAAATGCATTTGAACATAAACTAGAAGGTGCATGTTTTAAATGATTTATGCCGCCACACTGATTCTTTAACTCGCACCGACTCGAGCCGGGTCAGGTTCTCCCCTGCATGATAAACAGTGACTTCATTGATCTTGTTTGGCCTGGATTTTATTTATAGACTGTTCTTGAGGAGCGGGTAAATGTGTGGTGTAGTAAAGGGCCCCTGGTTGCATGTTTTAAACATGACAAGGAGAAGAAATGTGCCAGAAGAATGCAAACAAGCCAGACCAGCTCTGTGCTTTTCAGATAGATTTCCTGGCCGAATGATACCCTTTAATGAAATTCATATTAATATTGATAAGAATGGGTTTTGCAACATTACGATGTACAGTGGAGGCCAAATGTCTGAGGGCACTAGTGAAAATAACACTATTTTGCATTGATGCATTGTTTTTTTATATTTGCTACAGCCATGTTTAAAAAAAGAATAAAAATGGCAACTGTATTGTTATAACTGAGCATCTCATGAAATGTTATTATTAACGGAAGTGCATTAACGTAAAGACGCAAGAAATTGTGACTTCTCTGACAGTAATTGACATGGTCGGTTTCACAAACGCCACAAACTGATACGATATGTAATAAAACAACTAAATCCAAGAAAAATGTTAAACAGTAGTGTTTACATAGCTACGGTATTGGGCTGGTAATCATAAGGTTGCTGGTTTAAGCCCCACCATCGCCAAGCTGCCACTGTAGGGCCCATGAGCAAGGCTCTTAACCCTCAATTGCTTGAACTGTGTATATACACCGATCAGCCATAACATTAAAACCACCTCCTTGTTTCTACACTCACTGTCCATTTTATCAGCTCCACTTACCATATAGAAGCACTTTGTAGTTCTACAATTACTGACTGTAGTCCATCTGTTTCTCTACATACTTTTTTAGCCCCCTTTCATGTTGTTCTTCAATGGTCAGGACCACAACAGGTATTATCTGGGTGGTGTGTTAGTGTGTGTTGTGCTGGTATGAGTGGATCAGACACAGCAGCGCTGCTGGAGTTTCTAAACACCGTGTCCACTCACTGTCCACTCTATTAGACACTCCTACCTAGTTGGTCCACCTTGTAGATGTAAAGTCGGAGACGATCGCTCATCTATTGCTGCTGTTTGAGTCGGTCATCTTCTAGACCTTCATCAGTGGTCACAGGGCGCTGTGGGCTGGATATTTTTGGTTGGTGGACTATTCTCAGTCCAGCAGTGACAGTGAAGTTTTTAAAAACTCCATCAGTGCTGCTGTGTCTGATCCACTCATACCAGCACAACACACACTAACACACCACCACCATGTCAGTGTCACTGCAGTGCTGAGAATGATCCACCACCTAAATAATTGTTTTATTCTCAGTAAAAAGATGCTTCTGGATCCACATTATACTAAAACTGGTCCTCAAAATGCACTCTGTGAGATCATCTTTATCATAGACTGGCTATCACAACTAAATGACCTGATGTTCATACCTGTTTGAGAGCATGGTCGCTCAGTTTGTCCTGGTTGCCCACGTGAACCTTTTGCAGCAGTGGGCAGTGAAGGGCCACAGCACAGAGGGAGGAATCGCTGAGCTGTTTGCAGCGGTACGCTGTGTATTTCAGCAGGCCGGGACACTGAGAGACCAGAGTGCAAACGCCGAAGTCTTCCACGTTGCGGCAGTCTGAGATGTTGAGCTCCGTCACGTTCTGCTTCCACGACGCGATCTTTACCAGGAGCTCGTCTTTAACCTGCAGAAGACAGAGCAGTCAACGACAGGAAGATTATTTAATTATTAGGATCTTAACGTCATGTTTTACACACTTTGGTTATATTCATGAAAGGACAGGTAGTTACTGGCTACACAAGGTTCATCAGTTCAAATACAAACCATTTTGTATCTCACTTGTATCTCAGCACCTCACTTGTATGTCGAGGAAACCCACGCAGACACTGGGAGAACATGCAAACTCCACACAGAAAGGACCCGGACCGCTCCATCTGGGAATCGAACCCAGGACCTTCTTGCTGTGAGGCGAGTCACCGTGCCACCTAGGTCCTATGAACCTGAGTTTGTGCCTCCCCTCCATAGTTCCATAGCACTTCTAATGACTGTGGGTGCTTAATCTTTCTACTGTTAATATAAACATGCAGAGGATGGATTGGCTTCTCTAAATTACCCCTAGGTGTGAATAAGTAAGTGAATAACTCTAAATTGTCTGTGCGTGAGTGAGCAAGTGAGCAACTGAGACTGGTGCCCCGTCCAGTGTTTCTACGATGACCACTGTGCCTGACCAGGACAAAGCGATATGTGAATGATGAATAAATATTAAAATGCCAGATTAAGAAAACAAATCCCGAGATCAATGAACTATGGGGCTCGTTACACACCCCATGCCCACAATACAGAATACTCAGGTCACAATATTCACAACATTAATTAAAGAGTGTAATTTTACACAGCAGTACTGACCTGTCGCAGGCCGCTGAGATCGATCTGCTTCCAGAACTGGAAGTCTAAGCAGAGGTCACGCCAGTACTTGCAGACCAGGGAAGCACTAAGACAACGCTCCTTTACCGACAAGTGAGAAAAAACCTAGGAAGAAAAGATGCTTATTAGACCAGAGGTACAAGCACAACCCTAAAGTGCAAATCCACAAACTGATTAAGAATTTAAAATGTATTCAGACCCCTTGTACATTTTCTTTTTCTATGTAACTGTGCAAGTCGGTGCTACATTCACAGTGACCATTTATAAACAACGTATATAATCAAATATGTGGACACAAAACCATGAACTTCAAAATGCCTTTGCATCTCTTACATTGTCCTTAAACGTTTCGCAGACCAAGATCATGTGGTTTGGGTTTGGTCAGAAAAATGTCACGATCAATTGCAGTTTCACTACAAGTGAGGGAGCCATCCAGGGACAGGTCACAGCGTTTAAATATCTGGTACTTGGTTAGATAGTTCATTATCCTTCACTAAAGATGCACGAGTACCGATACTGGTGTCGGGTATTTGCCCGATACCGCGCTCATTAACTCGTACTCGTACTCGCAAACGAGGCTCCGATACTAAACATCCGATACCGTGTACCTAGTGCACGTCGCTGCGTTATTCCTGGTTCACACGACACGATTTTTGCCCTGATTTTCGCTCGGCGGCCGGTCGGCGCTAGATTTGCCGGCTCCGGAGCAACTCGGCGTTCGCTCGGCGATCAAAACTCGGCTCTCGATCGCTAAGTGTGAACTATCCATTAACTCGATCCGACCGGCTCGCCGAGCGCTCGTGTTTTCTAGCACGTCAGATATCTGATCTGAGATGTGCGACTGGGAATGAGTGGCATGTCGAACAGCCAATGAGAACGCTGGATACGGTGTGAGGGGAAACGCAGGAGAGGAGTGTAAACAGGTGGGACAGGGGGATGATATAGTTTATATCAGAATACATCAGCGCACACTCACACGTTTTACAGTATTTCTGACCTGATCGTTCGTTCTCTACAAAACGTAACAACAAAACACCAACAGTGCAAAAATATTTATTAACCTCCAACTCACTACAGAACAATCCGTGCTGTTCGTGTTGCCAAATCCACTCAGATTCATTTATTTTTCCTCCTTGATTTTATCACGTCAGCGCACAAACACTTCGATCGCTCGCTACTTGTTGACGTGCATTTTTGGACGTGGTATCATTAAACTTCTCGTCACTTCTCACGTGTGTTTTTGTTTAAAAAAAAACAACGTATTCTAAATAGGTATTGGTATCGGTATCGGTATCGGCAAGTACAAAAATACATGTACTTGTACTCGTACTCGGTGGGGAAAAAATGGTATCGATGCATCCCTATCCTTCACTAACCATATTGACAAGCTGCAATCAAAAGTCTTTATAGAAGTCGCTCCTTATTCACCCGTGCTGCCAAAATCACACTGGTCCAGATGACTATTCTCACTCTGCTTGATTACAGTGATATAGTTTACAGACTGGCATGTAAAGGTGCTCTTCAGAAGCTAGATGTTCTTTATCATTCTGTTATCCGTTTTGTTACAAATGCCCCAACTAGAACTCATCACTGCTGTCTTTATTCTCTGGTTAATTGATCCTCTTTACATAGTCGTTGCAATATTCACTGGTTTACCATCATTTACAAGACTCTTAAAGGACAAACACCTCCCTACTTACAGAGCCTCATACAACAATATCTGCTAAATACAACACCAGGTCCTCCCACTACATTCAATATAAAGTCCCTAAGATAAACACTTCCTACGGTTCCTCTTCATTTCAGTCTGCTGCTGCACACGACTGGAACACATTGCAAAAAACACTTTAAAGGACATTGTTATGGATGCTTGTAACTGCTTTACCAATAATGATTATTGTAGTATTATTGGAGTTATGTTTTATTATTGAGTTGGTGTCCTTCACTGATGGTTTTTTATCCCTTTACTTCAAGTGGTTCTGCTGCTTGCCAGGCCGCCATTGTAAATAAGAATTCGTTCTTAATGACTTGCCTGGTCAAATTAATTAAAGGTTAAGTAAATAAAAATAAAAAATAACTTGTTGATCATCTAAATTTAAAACCATGGCCACTGGAACAGAGTTGTAATAATAACAGCAGCCTTCACTCCTCTAGGAAGTAATTCCACAAGACTTATAGGGAATATGTGCCCCCCACGAGGTCAGGGGCTGATGCTAAACAAGACGACCTGGCATGAAAGTGATGTTTCAAATCCTCCCAAAGGTGTTCAGTGAGAAGGCTTGTATAGAAATAAAAAGAAATGAATAAAAATAATGGGCATTGTGTTTGTGTGGCTCTTCTACCCAGTGTTTCAGGATAAAGTGATTACTAATAAGGAATATAAATATATATACAGGTCCTTCTCAAAAAATTAGCATATTGTGATAAAGTTCATTATTTTCCATAATGTAATGATAAAAATTAAACTTTCATATATTTTAGATTCATTGCACACCAACTGAAATATTTCAGGTCTTTTATTGTTTTAATACTGATGATTTTGGCATACAGCTCATGAAAACCCAAAATTCCTATCTCAAAAAATTAGCATATCATGAAAAGGTTCTCTAAACGAGCTATTAACCTAATCATCTGAATCAACGAATTAACTCTAAACACCTGCAAAAGATTCCTGAGGCTTTTAAAAACTCCCAGCCTGGTTCATTACTCAAAACTGCAATCATGGGTAAGACTGCCGACCTGACTGCTGTCCAGAAGGCCATCATTGACACCCTCAAGCAAGAGGGTAAGACACAGAAAGAAATTTCTGAACGAATAGGCTGTTCCCAGAGTGCTGTATCAAGGCACCTCAGTGGGAAGTCTGTGGGAAGGAAAAAGTGTGGCAGAAAACGCTGCACAACGAGAAGAGGTGACCGGACCCTGAGGAAGATTGTGGAGAAGGGCCGATTCCAGACCTTGGGGGACCTGCGGAAGCAGTGGACTGAGTCTGGAGTAGAAACATCCAGAGCCACCGTGCACAGGCGTGTGCAGGAAATGGGCTACAGGTGCCGCATTCCCCAGGTCAAGCCACTTTTGAACCAGAAACAGCGGCAGAAGCGCCTGACCTGGGCTACAGAGAAGCAGCACTGGACTGTTGCTCAGTGGTCCAAAGTACTGTTTTCGGAAATCAAGGTGCCAGAGTCTGCAGGAAGACTGGGGAGAAGGAAATGCCAAAATGCCTGAAGTCCAGTGTCAAGTACCCACAGTCAGTGATGGTCTGGGGTGCCATGTCAGCTGCTGGTGTTGGTCCACTGTGTTTTATCAAGGGCAGGGTCAATGCAGCTAGCTATCAGGAGATTTTGGAGCACTTCATGCTTCCATCTGCTGAAAAGCTTTATGGAGATGAAGATTTCATTTTTCAGCACGACCTGGCACCTGCTCACAGTGCCAAAACCACTGGTGAATGGTTTACTGACCATGGTATTACTGTGCTCAATTGGCCTGCCAACTCTCCTGACCTGAACCCCATAGAGAATCTGTGGGATATTGTGAAGAGAAAGTTGAGAGACACAAGACCCAACACTCTGGATGAGCTTAAGGCCGCTATCGAAGCATCCTGGGCCTCCATAACACCTCAGCAGTGCCACAGGCTGATTGCCTCCATGCCACGCCGCATTGAAGCAGTCATTTCTGCAAAAGGATTCCCGACCAAGTATTGAGTGCATAACTGAACATAATTATTTGAAGGTTGACTTTTTTTGTATTAAAAACACTTTTCTTTTATTGGTCGGATGAAATATGCTAATTTTTTGAAATAGGAATTTTGGGTTTTCATGAGCTGTATGCCAAAATCATCAGTATTAAAACAATAAAAGACCTGAAATATTTCAGTTGGTGTGCAATGAATCTAAAATATGTGAAAGTTTAATTTTTATCATTACATTATGGAAAATAATGAACTTTATCACAATATGCTAATTTTTTGAGAAGAACCTGTATATACACCCATCAGCCATTACATTAAAACCACCTCCTTATTTCTACACTCACTGTCCATTTTATCAGCTTCACTTACCATATAGAAGCACTTTGTAGTTCTACAAATACTGACTGTAGTCCATCTGTTTCTCTGCATGCTTTGTTAGCCTCCTTTCACCCTGTTCTTCAATGGTCAGGATTCTACAGAGCAGGTATTATTTAGGTGGTGGATCATTCTCAGCACTGCAGTGACACTGACATGGTGGTGGTGTGTTAGTGTGTGTTGTGCTGGTATGAGTGGATCAGACACAGCAGCACCCTCAAACAGCAGCAATAGATGAGCGATCGTCTCTGACTTTACATCTACAAGGTGGACCGACTGGTAACAGTGTCTAATAAAGTGGACAGCGAGTGGACGCGGTATTTAAAAACTCCAGCAGCGCTGCTGTGTCTGATCCACTCATACCAGCACAACACACACTAACATACCACCACCATGTCAGTGTCACTGCAGTGCTGAGAATGATCCACCACCTAAATAATACCTGCTCTGTGGTGGTCCTGTGGGGGTCCTGACCATTGAAGAACAGCATTAAAGGGGGCTAAAAAAGTATGCAGAGAAACAGACGAACTACAGTCAGTAATTGTAGAACTACAAAGTGCTTCTATATGGTAAGTGGAGCTGATAAAATGGACAGTGAGTGTAGAAACAAGGAGGTGGTTTTAATGTTATGGCTGATCGGTGTATGAATCTCAGCAGTAATGGCACATTTTAGTGGTCGTAAAACAAACACTGGCACTTAAGAGTGTGTCTTGCTTATGTGAACACAGCTTAACCCTGACAGGCCAAACATACAGACCTTAAGTAGTATAGAGGAAGGAAGGTGGTTGATTCTGGATGTGTCCATGTTCTCAGCACCCTTGCTGTCCTCTGACCCACTGCTGGTGGCAATCAGACAGGAGGAGGAAGAAGAAGAGGAGTTCTCGGGGGTTTTGTAACTGCCCGAGCTATGCCCCGAGTCAATCTGAAGTCCAGCGCCCGAGCTCTCCTCCTCCTCTGAAGGTGAGGAGAAGGAGGAGGAGGGCAGCGGACAGAGCTGAGGCAAGAGGGGTTCGCCGGCGTTCTTCGCCTCCTCTTCGCTCGCCGCCGTCTCCTGCGACGCGCAGCGCAGTTGCTTGCACGGCGCCACCGGCTGCGGCTCGCCGCTCTTGCGCTTGCACACCATGTCCGAGTAGTCGGTGCAGAACAGCACAGGAGCTCCGATGAGTCTGGCCGGCACGGAGGACAGCAGACTCCGGCCCTGGCGCTCCCACACTGCCAACTCGGCGGGCGAGAGGAGGAACTTGGCGCGGTCCTCGTGCGAGCTCAGCTGGGCCAGTCTGGGGTCGGCGTGGCACTCGGCCTCGAGGCTCTCGCTGCTGTTTTTGCGGATGATCAAGCAAAGCATGCAAGGCCCCCGAATAAAACAGCTCTTTCGCTTCTTCTTCTTGCGCACCTTCTGCTGACTTTTTTTCAAGCGGTGGCCATTCGTCGAGAGGAGATGGCCCATATAGATGACTGGCTCTGGTAAAAGCAGAGTGAGAGAACAGAGGGAAAATGACTTTACAAAGCAATAAAATAGTAAGGTTTGTATTTTGTACACTGGTAGCATACCATATCAGCTAAACATAAGATGTGTACATGAGTTTCGTGGATCTTTATGCTCTGGCATCATACAGAAGATTTTCTCTTTGCCATTTTAACTACACCTACACTGTATGTACACTCAGTGGCTATTTATAGTTGGGATGATCTACTTTATAATGTTCAACACTGTAAATTACTGCATTTAACTTGTAACAATGTCATTGTTTTTTATTTATACATTTTCTATTCTTTTTGATATGTTTTACTGTGTTTTACTGCCGTTTGTTTTTCTACTCTCCCCCACTTTGTCTTAATATGTCTTAATGAAATGTCTTAGTGCTGTTTTCTCGTCTTCCTCCTAGTATGTTTTAATTAATTATCTTGGTGCTGATTAATGTGGTGTGTGAATTTTGTACTACGATTTGTATGGTTTTGTGTTGTTGTTTGTTATGATTACTTGCTTTTTATGTAAAATGTAAAGCGTCTTTGAGAATCTTGGAAAGATTACTATATAAGTAAAATGTATTATTATTATTATTAAATCAGTTCAAATGAAGCACCAGTCGGAGCACAGCTGAGGTACTGTCTGAGGTACTAGTAACTGGGCAGTTTTTGTGTGGTGCTGGTACAAGTGAATAGGGATGCATCGATACCATTTTTTCCCAACCGAGTACGAGTACAAGTACATGTATTTTTGTACTTGCCGATACCGATACCGATACCAATACCTATTTAGAATACCGTTTTTTTTTTTAAACAAAAACACACGTGAGAAGTGACGAGAAGTTTAATGATATCACGTCCAAAAATGCACGTCAACAAGTAGCGAGTGATCGAAGTGTTTGTGCGCTGACGTGATGAAATCAAGGAGGAAAAATAAATGAATCTGAGTGGATTTGGCAACACGAATAGCATGGATTGTTCTGTAGTGAGTTGGAGGTTAATAAATATTTTTGCAATGTCGGTGTTTTGTTGTTATGTTTTGTAGAGAACGAACGATCAGGTCAGAAATACTGTAAAACGTGTGAGTGTGTGCTGATGTATTCTGATATAAACTATATCATCCCCCTGTCCCACCTGTTTACACTCCTCTCCTGCGTTTCCCCTCACGCCGTATCCTGCGTTCTCATTGGCTGTTCGACATGTCACTCATTCCCAGTCGCACATCTGAGATCAGATATCTGACGCGCTCGAAAACTCGAGCGAGTTGCTCCCGAGCCGGCAAATCTAGCGCCGACCGGCCGCCGAGCGAAAATCAGGGCAAAAATCGTGTAGTGTGAACCGGGCATAACGCAGCGACGTGCACTAGGCACACGGTATCAGATGTTTAGTATCGGAGCCTCGTTTGCGAGTACGAGTACAAGTTAATGAGCGCGGTATCCGGCAAATACCCGACACCAGTATCGGTACTCATGCATCTCTACAAGTGAACACCTGATTTTAATCCAGCATCCTGATCAAATGGTACGTGAGAACAAAAATGTGGTAGGTGGAAGTAATAAACTGACAACTGAGTAGTTATTCCAAAAGTGGGCAGAACCTTCATACATTTGTGCGCCCCGTAGTATGGTTTGCTTTTGTAGCATACTTTATACAATAGTGTATACTACCATGGGGACCAGTATGCAGTATATAGTATGTAGTAGGCTATTTCGAACACAGCCCAAGAGCATGAGCTTATTGGACACTCAAAGGCATTTAAAAATAGGCACTTGCAGTCACCGTTCTATTTTATCCAAAAGGTTTTTAGTGGGTTGCTTGAAGCCTATAATTTTTCCGAAGATCACATGAACGGTAGCATTTGCAGTTACATTTTCTGCATTTTAGCAGACGCTTATATCCAAAGCGACTTACAGTACTGGGACAGTATATTTTCTAAGCAATTGAGGGTTAAGGGCCTTGCTCAAGGGCCCAAAAATGGCAAACTAGCAGTGGTGGGGCTTGAACCATCAACCTTTCGATTACTAGTCCAGTACCTTAACCACTAGGCTACAACTTTTCCACCCAGCAGACTGAAGGGCAATTTTGTGTCTGCTGCAGTCATTATCCAATTGTGCCTGCTAGAGGGTGCCCAGCCGACCGGTAGCAGAGCTGAGATTTGAACCCGTAAGCTCAGAATCTCAGCGCTGGTGTGCTAGGGGATCATCGCACTGCGGCATTTGGGGTGAACAAGAATCCCGATTTAAAACTGCATGGTACCTCTATGCCAACAAACTATTTTAAAGGCTTATATTCACATTCATTATTTAAGACTTTAGAAACTGAATTTATGGTCAGATGAAACAAAAACAGAAAAAAAACTCTTGGTGGTTTTGGCATGAACAAAAGATTGGTATTTAAAAGAAAAAAGAACGCAGCCCTGCTGATAAGACCTGTTGGGTTTGGTAAAGGATCCGTCATGTTTTGATGCTATTTCTCCCTCTAAAGACCCTAGAAATCTTTTTAGACAACACAGCCTCCATGAAGTACTCGAAATTAAAAATGAAAATGCAAATTACATTTGCTGAGAAGCTAAACTGGGTCATGGCTGGATCTTTGAGCCAAACAATGATCCAAAACATGTCCACATAGACATACCATGCCCAAACTGGTCCATTCAATTAAACCCCATACAACCCAGTTGTGACAAGTGGTTTGATTTAAAACGACCTTTGATGCATTTTACATATTTGTGGAATAGCTTACTTTAATTTAGATTAGATTTGTCTTGTGTGGTCTGTGTGAGAAGAGCTAAGTATCTGAAGAGTCACTTTCTTGCCTTATTTTTACTTTACCAAGGGTACCAATATTTCCTAAGCAATGTGTACTGGTCAGTACTTTAAATTCAATTAACAATCTATACTAGCCTTACGATGTTTGTTTGTATGTTTATTAGGATTTCAACGTCATGTTTTACACTTTGGTTACATTCATGACAGGAACGGTAGTCACTCGTTACACAAGATTCATCAGTTCACAAGATTATATCGAACACAGTCATGGACAATCTAGTGTCTCCAATTCACCTCACTTGCACGTCTTCGGACTGTGGGAGGAAACCGGAGCACCCGGAGGAAACCCACACGGACACGGGGAGAACATGCAAACTCCACACAGAAAGGACCCGGTCCGCCCCACCTGGGGATCGAACCCAGGACCTTCTTGCTGTGAGGCGACAGCGCTACCCACTGAGCCACCGTGCCGCCCGCCTTACGATGTAAGCCGAAATAACATCTCCATATGTCCCCTCAGGTCCTGATGTTGTTGTGTGTTGTCCGAGTGTTGTTGTGATTATACAGATACTTGTTTGTATAATGTGAATCTCTGTAGTGTTTACTATTACTTTTACCTTCCGATTTATGTAACTTGCTACTGAGGCCCTAATTTCCTAATTAATAAAGTACCTACCTACCGACCTACCTATCTATCTGTCTGTCTGTCTGTCTGTCTGTCTGTCTGTCTAACTGTCTGTGTGTCTGTCTGTCTATCTATCTAACTGTCTGTCTGTCTATCTATCTAACTATCTGTCTATCTATCTATCTATCTGTCTATCTGTCTATCTATCTATCTAACTGTCTGTCTATCTGTCTGTCTGTCTGTCTGTCTAACTGTCTGTCTGTGTCTGTCTATCTATCTATCTAACTGTCTGTGTCTGTCTGTCTGTCTATCTATCTAACTGTCTGTCTGTCTGTCTATCTATCTAACTATCTGTCTATCTATCTATCTATCTATCTATCTATCTATCTATCTGTCTATCTATCTATCTGTCTATCTGTCTATCTAACTGTCTGTCTATCTATCTATCTATCTATCTATCTATCTATCTATCTATCTATCTATCTGTCTGTCTATCTAACTATCTGTCTATCTATCTAACTGTCTGTCTGTCTGTCTGTATCTATCTAACTGTCTATCTATCTATCTGTCTAACTGTCTGTCTGTCTGTCTATCTATCTGTCTAACTGTCTGTCTGTCTGTCTGTCTGTCTGTCTGTCTAACTGTCTGTCTGTCTATCTGTCTGTCTAACTGTCTGTCTAACTGTCTGTCTGTCTAACTGTCTGTCTGTCTATCTGTCTGTCTAACTGTCTGTCTGTCTATCTGTCTGTAACTGTCTGTCTATCTGTCTGTCTGTCTATCTGTCTGTCTAACTGTCTGTCTGTCTATCTGTCTATCTAACTGTCTGTCTGTCTGTCTGTCTATCTGTCTGTCTAACTGTCTGTCTAACTGTCTGTCTGTCTATCTGTCTGTCTATCTGTCTGTCTAACTGTCTGTCTGTCTGTCTATCTGTCTGTCTAACTGTCTGTCTAACTGTCTGTCTAACTGTCTGTCTGTCTATCTGTCTATCTGTCTAACTGTCTGTCTATCTGTCTGTCTAACTGTCTGTCTAACTGTCTGTCTGTCTGTCTGTCTGTCTGTCTGTCTGTCTGTCTGTCTGTCTGTCTGTCTGTCTGTCAGTAAATTCAGCACACTTTACTAAAGTTATTGCTGGCTATCAGTCATTGAAGCTTAAATTGCACCCAGACATACAGATCTTTTTGCAAAGGGATGCATTTTTACTGTAAAATGTAAAACTCAGTTTAAAAGTGCACGTTTTGTACACCTGCTTATTATGGATCATCCAACATACACACACCAGACTTTAAGTATAAATAAGTGTTGATCTTTGTAAGTATTGACACTGGAAATGCTTTAACTATCAAGCTTTAACTTTAAAGTTCTCTACATTCATGCAAAAAGCTAAACAGCAGGATGCCAGCTCACTATACAAAGCAGATTTAATTGCAATACACTGCTTTTTGCTTCCAGTCCCATGTTGTTGTGATAGCATCCTAGCTTAAGCTGCAACTCCATGTATACAATGATGGAGTTGCTAGGATAGCTTGTGAGCTAGTTTGTTAGCAAACATCGAGTGCAAAACAAAAAGCTGTGATGATAAAACATCCCTACCAGCAGTGTGCGCAGTGTGGACCTTCTCTGTCCTGCTCTCGCATAGTCCGACTACAGAACAAAGCAGCAAACACTACCGGACTAAAGACTAACACTGGTTTTAATAACATGGAGCTAGCTGCCTTAGTGCTATGTCAACTCGGTACTTAGGGCTGAATCCCAAACGGCTCCTTGTTAACTAAGTAGTGCACTAGATAGGGTACATCTATCATTCCGTCAGAACCTAGTTAGGGCGCTCGTAAAGGATGTATGTAGTTATTTAGAATCCTGCTCAAAGCCCTTTACTTAGTTCCTAAATCGGAAGTCCCGCCTTATTTAATGCAAATAACTAAGTTTTACTTAGGATTACTACTGGAACAACAACATGTCTGTATTTTCAATGAACAGGACTCTTCTGTTTTTAGTGTAGAAATGTACGCGAGGTTGTTTGAATCAGGAGTCGACTCCGATTCCCATACAGGATTCAGGAATCGACAGCACAGAAACATGGGTGCTATTAAACTCCTCTTTAATCTACCTCCCAAACCATGCAGAAGGTAGATTAGCTGCTCTACATCGTCCCTAGGTTTGCATGGCTGTGTAAGTTGCCATTTGGTAAAGTGACGGCAACACACTAATCCACCCCTGCTGAGATTCAAGTCCGTATCTCAGCAGTGATATCACCCGGCCGGGCGTCTACACAGACACGGGGATTGGCTGTAGCCATGCGAAGGACTGCGCCCAATGTTTCCGGGTGGAACCAGGCTGGGCGTCTACACAGACATGGTTGGCTATGTCTGAGAGGGGATTGGCTGTAGCCATGCGATGGATCGCGCCCAATGTTTCCGGGTGGAACCAGGCTGGGAGTCTACATGGACACAGACGTTACATTGTCTGAAGAGGGTGGTGGCCAAAGCCCTGTGATGAATTGTTGCCCTGTTTAGGGTATTCCTTCTTGCGTTTAGTGTTTCCCAGTGGAAACAGACCTGCCACAGCCCTGACTACAGTAAAGCAGAGGAAAATGAAATTCTGCATTGTTTCTCACTTCCCACCCATAAAGTTTGCTTTATTATGCTTGTGCTTAGTCCCTTAGTGCTTAATCACACTTTAACATGTATCAAACCATAGGGTACCATGCAAAAGAAAAGGGCCAAGATGTCAAAGGGCCAGTATGTCATTGAATGGTTTGATAAATATGAAATGATGTAACTCGTATGATATAGACACACAGTCGCCAGATCTCAAGCCAAGTGAACACCCATAGAAAGTCTAACCACTGTGTCCACTACCATTATCAAAACAACAATAAGTGAATATCTTTTGGAAGAGTTTTGTTCCATCTTTGGGGCGGCATGGTGGCTAAGTGGGTAACACTGTCGCCTCCGGTTTCCTCCCACAGTCCAAAAACATGCAGCCAGGCTAATTGGAGACACTGAATTGTCCTATAGGTACCTAGCCGCTAGGCTGCATAAACCAGTGCATTGTAGTGCCGGTCCCAAGCCCGGATAAATAGGGAGGGTTGTGTCAGGAAGGGCATCCGGCTTAAAAACTGTGTCAAATAAATAATGCAATAGTACAGTTTAGGGACTAAAATCAGTGCCAAAGTGCATTGAAGCTATTCTGGGGTCTTGTGTTTACCATATACAGAAGGTTGCTATATATATATACTGTATATATATATACAGTGTATCACAAAAGTGAGTACACCCCTCACATTTCTGCAAATATTTCATTATATCTTTTCGTGGGACAACACTATAGAAATAAAACTTGGATATAATTTAGAGTAGTCAGTGTACAACTTGTATAGCAGTGTAGATTTACTGTCTTCTGAAAATAACTCAACACACAGCCATTAATGTCTAAATGGCTGGCAACATAAGTGAGTACACCCCACAGTGAACATGTCCAAATTGTGCCCAAAGTGTCAATATTTTGTGTGACCACCATTATTATCCAGCACTGCCTTAACCCTCCTGGGCATGGAATTCACCAGAGCTGCACAGGTTGCTACTGGAATCCTCTTCCACTCCTCCATGATGACATCACGGAGCTGGTGGATGTTAGACACCTTGAACTCCTCCACCTTCCACTTGAGGATGCGCCACAGGTGCTCAATTGGGTTTAGTCCATCACCTTTACCTTCAGCTTCCTAAGCAAGGCAGTTGTCATCTTGGAGGTTGTGTTTGGGGTCGTTATCCTGTTGGAAAACTGCCATGAGGCCCAGTTTTCGAAGGGAGGGGATCATGCTCTGTTTCAGAATGTCACAGTACATGTTGGAATTCATGTTTCCCTCAATGAACTGCAGCTCCCCAGTGCCAGCAACACTCATGCAGCCCAAGACCATGATGCTACCACCACCATGCTTGACTGTAGGCAAGATACAGTTGTCTTGGTACTTCTCACCAGGGCGCCGCCACACATGCTGGACACCATCTGAGCCAAACAAGTTTATCTTGGTCTCGTCAGACCACAGGGCATTCCAGTAATCCATGTTCTTGGACTGCTTGTCTTCAGCAAACTGTTTGCGGGCTTTCTTGTGCGTCAGCTTCCTTCTGGGATGACGACCATGCAGACCGAGTTGATGCAGTGTGCGGCGTATGGTCTGAGCACTGACAGGCTGACCTCCCACGTCTTCAACCTCTGCAGCAATGCTGGCAGCACTCATGTGTCTATTTTTTAAAGCCAACCTCTGGATATGACGCCGAACACGTGGACTCAACTTCTTTGGTCGACCCTGGCGAAGCCTGTTCCGAGTGGAACCTGTCCTGGAAAACCGCTGTATGACCTTGGCCACCATGCTGTAGCTCAGTTTCAGGGTGTTAGCAATCTTCTTATAGCCCAGGCCGTCTTTGTGGAGAGCAACAATTCTATTTCTCACATCCTCAGAGAGTTCTTTGCCATGAGGTGCCATGTTGAATATCCAGTGGCCAGTATGAGAGAATTGTACCCAAAACACCAAATTTAACAGCCCTGCTCCCCATTTACACCTGGGACCTTGACACATGACACCAGGGAGGGACGACGACACATTTGGGCACAATTTGGACATGTTCACTGTGGGGTGTACTCACTTATGTTGCCAGCTATTTGGACATTAATGGCTGTGTGTTGAGTTATTTTCAGAAGACAGTAAATCTACACTGCTATACAAGCTGTACACTGACTACTCTAAGTTATATCCAAGTTTCATGTCTATAGTGTTGTCCCATGAAAAGATATAATGAAATATTTGCAGAAATGTGAGGGGTGTACTCACTTTTGTGATACACTGTATATATATATATATATATATATATATATATATATATATATATATATATATATACATACATATACAGAGAGAGAGATTCCACGTGTTTCACGAATTTCGGTTTGTAATCCGAAATTTGTAGTATGTTAAGTTGAAAAAGATCGTTCTTAACCCAAAATGTTCGTATGGTAAACCGTTCGTAACTCAAGGGTCCACTGTATACAGTCTGAGCAATTAAGAGTTACGGGCCTTGCTCAATGGCCCAACAGCAGTAACCTGGCAGTGGTGGGGCTTGAAGCATATATAGACAGTTAGCAAACATTCGGACAGCGGACAGTGGGTTTTTTTTGGTGTTTTTTTTATATTTTGTAAAAATCTATATTAAAATGGCACCAAAGAATGTGCAGAGAAAGCGCTTACGAGAAATCTATTACTTTTTGTTGTTGTAAAATTACTCCTGCCAGTAGCTGTCACTGTGTATCAGACAGAGGGAACAGTGAGTGAGAGGGAAGAAGGATTTGTTTGTTTGTTTGTTTATTAGGATTTTAATGTCATGTTTTACACTTTTGGTTACATTCATGACAGGAACGGTAGTTACTCATTACACAAGATTCATCAGTTCTCAAGGTTATATCAAACACAGTCATGGACAATTTAGTATCACCAATTCACCTCACTTGCATGTGTTTGGACTGTGGGAGGAAACCGGAGCACCCGGAGGAAACCCACGTGGACACGGGGAGAACATGCAAACTGCACACAGAAAGGACCCGGACCACTCCACCTGGGGATCTGTGAAGCGACAGTGGTACCCACTGAGCCACCATGCCACCCTGGATGGATGAATGGATGGATAGACAGACAGACAGATAGATCGAACCCAGGACCTTCTTGCTGTGATGCAACAGTGCTACCCACTTAGCCACCGTGCTGCCCGAGAAGAAGGAAGTTATTCTTTCATGCAATTACATCTACAAAATACAACGCTATTGATATAAAGAAGGAAATAATAGAGAAATATGAGAGTTATTGTTGTTTCTGGTAGATACACTGTATAAAAAAAGTACTGTACTGTACTAAAATGTCATGTGTGTTTATGTACAGTACAGTACTACATTTACATTTTACATTTTCAGCATTTATCCAAAGCGACTTATAGTTATGACTGAACACAATTTTACTATAGTACAGTATTATAGTATTATAATAGTACTACTGTGTATTGTTGTTCATTATTGTTTATTACAGTATTGTCTATTCTATCATTTAAGATTTAAGGGAAATATACTTGTATTTATAACAAAAAAGACAATTTAAGACTTAGAAATTAGAATTAGAGAGGTTAGGTAAGGGGGGGGTTGGGAGGTCTGGCACGGATTAATTCTATTTACATTATTTCTTATGGGACTAATAGGTTTAACTAACGAACATTTTGACTTAAGAACAGCCCTTCAGAACCAATTACATTCGTAAGTCAAGGGTCGCTTTGGATAAAGGCGTCTGCTAAATGTAGAAAATGTAATGCAAATGAATCGACTCTGAATCTTTGGAGTCGACTCTCTGCATCCGAAACATAAAACAATAAAATCACCTTTTTGGGATCGACTTCCAGTTGTACTACCATACACAATACATGAGTTATAAAGAAACCTACTAAACCACATTATTACAAATGATAATATTTATTTACACATAATATTTAATGCACGAATGTATCTGTGAACACTTGGTGCCATTGTGAAGTGTGTGAACATGCTGCCAACGCATCAAACGTTATTCAAAGTTTGTCGCCCATGTTAAAAAAGAAAGCATCAAATTAAACAGTATTTGCATGAGAGTCACCATGTATAGGCGGTATTTCCTGAACAAGAAGCCAAAAATAGCGGGGGGTTGGATCGCTGGCTTGTAGGAGAACTTGGAAGTACACAGACAGTCGCAGTAATGGCTACAGCTTCACCCATAACACAACAGGTCAGGAGCTCTGTTACTCTTCCTCCGACTCCTGAATCTCAGATTCATTCTGACTCAGACTTTGACATTTCCGACGTAGAGGACTGTCTGATTTTCAATCGAAACGGAGCCTGTACAACCTTTAAGAGCTTATTTCAACACCAGAAAGCTATTATTATTTTTGTAAGGGTAAGATCATTCTTCTCATGTCTCCACCTATTGAGAAACACCCCTATTTTCTTTATGAAGTTATGTTGGAATCATTTATCTGTTAGTAAACCTAGGTGGAAACTATCTTCTACATATACTAACTACTATCTTCTACATATACTAACTACTATCTTCTACATATACTAACTACTATCTTCTACATATACTAACTACTATCTTCTACATAACTACTATCTTCTACATAACTACTATCTTCTACATAACTACTATCTTCTACATAACTACTATCTTCTACATATACTAACTACTATCTTCTACATATACTAACTACTATCTTCTACATATACTAACTACTATCTTCTACATATACTAACTACTATCTTCTACATAACTACTATCTTCTACATAACTACTATCTTCTACATAACTACTATCTTCTACATATACTAACTACTATCTTCTACATATACTAACTACTATCTTCTACATATACTAACTACTATCTTCTACATAACTACTATCTTCTACATATACTAACTACTATCTTCTACATATACTAACTACTATCTTCTACATATACTAACTACTATCTTCTACATAACTACTATCTTCTACATATACTAACTACTATCTTCTACATATACTAACTACTATCTTCTACATAACTACTATCTTCTACATAACTACTATCTTCTACATATACTAACTACTATCTTATACATATACTAATTACTATCTTCTACATATACTAACTACTATCTTCTACATATACTAACTACTATCTTCTACATAACTACTATCTTCTACATATACTAACTACTATCTTCTACATAACTACTATCTTCTACATATACTAACTACTATCTTCTACATAACTACTATCTTCTACATATACTAATTACTATCTTCTACATATACTAACTACTATCTTCTACATATACTAACTACTATCTTCTACATAACTACTATCTTCTACATAACTACTATCTTCTACATATACTAACTACTATCTTCTACATATACTAACTACTATCTTCTACATAACTACTATCTTCTACATATACTAATTACTATCTTCTACATATACTAACTACTATCTTCTACATATACTAACTACTATCTTCTACATAACTACTATCTTCTACATAACTACTATCTTCTACATATACTAACTACTATCTTCTACATATACAAATTACAATCTTCTACATATACTAACTACTATCTTCTACATATACTAACTACTATCTTCTACATAACTACTATCTACATAACTACTATCTTCTACATATACTAACTACTATCTTATACATAACTACTATCTTCTACATATACTAACTACTATCTTCTACATATACTAACTACTATCTTCTACATAACTACTATCTTCTACATATACTAACTACTATCTTCTACATAACTACTATCTTCTACATATACTAATTACTATCTTCTACATATACTAACTACTATCTTCTACATATACTAACTACTATCTTCTACATATACTAACTACTATCTTATACATAACTACTATCTTCTACATATACTAACTACTATCTTCTACATAACTACTATCTTCTACATATACTAATTACTATCTTCTACATATACTAACTACTATCTTCTACATATACTAACTACTATCTTCTACATAACTACTATCTTCTACATATACTAACTACTATCTTATACATAACTACTATCTTCTACATATACTAACTACTATCTTATACATATACTAACTACTATCTTATACATATACTAACTACTATCTTATACATAACTACTATCTTATACATAACTACTATCTTATACATATACTAACTACTATCTTATACATAACTACTATCTTCTACATATACTAACTACTATCTTATACATATACTAACTACTATCTTATACATAACTACTATCTTATACATATACTAACTACTATCTTATACATAACTACTATCTTCTACATATACTAACTACTATCTTATACATAACTACTATCTTCTACATATACTAACTACTATCTTATACATATACTAACTACTATCTTATACATAACTACTATCTTATACATATACTAACTACTATCTTATACATAACTACTATCTTCTACATATACTAACTACTATCTTCTACATAACTACTATCTTCTACATATACTAACTACTATCTTCTACATATACTAACTACTATCTTCTACATAACTACTATCTTCTACATATACTAACTACTATCTTCTACATAACTACTATCTTCTACATATACTAAGTACTATCTTCTACATAACTACTATCTTATACATATACTAACTACTATCTTATACATAACTACTATCTTATACATAACTACTATCTTATACATATACTAACTACTATCTTATACATAACTACTATCTTCTACATATACTAACTACTATCTTATACATAACTACTATCTTCTACATATACTAACTACTATCTTATACATAACTACTATCTTCTACATATACTAACTACTATCTTATACATAACTACTATCTTCTACATATACTAACTACTATCTTATACATAACTACTATCTTATACATATACTAACTACTATCTTATACATAACTACTATCTTCTACACAACTACTATCTTATACATATACTAACTACTATCTTATACATAACTACTATCTTCTACATATACTAACTACTATCTTATACATAACTACTATCTTCTACATATACTAACTACTATCTTATACATAACTACTATCTTCTACATATACTAACTACTATCTTATACATAACTACTATCTTCTACATATACTAACTACTATCTTATACATAACTACTATCTTATACATATACTAACTACTATCTTATACATAACTACTATCTTCTACATATACTAACTACTATCTTCTACATATACTAACTACTATCTTCTACATAACTACTATCTTCTACATATACTAACTACTATCTTCTACATAACTACTATCTTCTACATATACTAAGTACTATCTTCTACATAACTACTATCTTATACATATACTAACTACTATCTTATACATAACTATTATCTTATACATAACTACTATCTTATACATATACTAACTACTATCTTATACATAACTACTATCTTCTACATATACTAACTACTATCTTATACATAACTACTATCTTCTACATATACTAACTACTATCTTATACATAACTACTATCTTCTACATATACTAACTACTATCTTATACATAACTACTATCTTCTACATATACTAACTACTATCTTATACATAACTACTATCTTATACATATACTAACTACTATCTTATACATAACTACTATCTTCTACACAACTACTATCTTATACATATACTAACTACTATCTTATACATAACTACTATCTTCTACATATACTAACTACTATCTTATACATAACTACTATCTTCTACATATACTAACTACTATCTTATACATAACTACTATCTTCTACATATACTAACTACTATCTTATACATAACTACTATCTTCTACATATACTAACTACTATCTTATACATAACTACTATCTTCTACATATACTAACTACTATCTTATACATAACTACTATCTTCTACACAACTACTATCTTATACACATACTAACTACTATCTTATACATATACTAACTACTATCTTATACATAACTACTATCTTATACATATACTAACTACTATCTTCTACATATACTAACTACTATCTTATACATAACTACTATCTTCTACATATACTAACTACTATCTTATACATAACTACTATCTTCTACATATACTAACTACTATCTTCTACATAACTACTATCTTCTACATATACTAACTACTATCTTCTACATAACTACTATCTTATACATATACTAACTACTATCTTATACATAACTACTATCTTATACATAACTACTATCTTATACATATACTAACTACTATCTTATACATAACTACTATCTTCTACATATACTAACTACTATCTTATACATAACTACTATCTTCTACATATACTAACTACTATCTTATACATAACTACTATCTTATACATATACTAACTACTATCTTATACATATACTAATTACTATCTTATACATATACTAACTACTATCTTATACATAACTACTATCTTATACATATACTAACTACTATCTTATACATATACTAACTACTATCTTATACATAACTACTATCTTATACATATACTAACTACTATCTTATACATAACTACTATCTTCTACATATACTAACTACTATCTTATACATAACTACTATCTTATACATATACTAACTACTATCTTATACATAACTACTATCTTATACATATACTAACTACTATCTTATACATATACTAACTACTATCTTATACATATACTAACTACTATCTTATACATAACTACTATCTTATACATATACTAACTACTATCTTATACATATACTAACTACTATCTTATACATATACTAACTACTATCTTATACATATACTAACTACTATCTTATACATATACTAACTACTATCTTATACATATACTAACTACTATCTTATACATAACTACTATCTTATACATATACTAACTACTATCTTATACATATACTAACTACTATCTTATACATAACTACTATCTTATACATATACTAACTACTATCTTATACATAACTACTATCTTCTACATATACTAACTACTATCTTATACATAACTACTATCTTATACATATACTAACTACTATCTTATACATAACTACTATCTTATACATATACTAACTACTATCTTATACATATACTAACTACTATCTTATACATATACTAACTACTATCTTATACATAACTACTATCTTATACATATACTAACTACTATCTTATACATATACTAACTACTATCTTATACATATACTAACTACTATCTTATACATAACTACTATCTTATACATATACTAACTACTATCTTCTACATAACTACTATCTTCTACATATACTAACTACTATCTTATACATAACTACTATCTTATACATATACTAACTACTATCTTATACATAACTACTATCTTATACATATACTAACTACTATCTTATACATAACTACTATCTTCTACATATACTAACTACTATCTTATACATAACTACTATCTTATACATATACTAACTACTATCTTATACATAACTACTATCTTATACATATACTAACTACTATCTTATACATATACTAACTACTATCTTATACATATACTAACTACTATCTTATACATAACTACTATCTTATACATATACTAACTACTATCTTATACATATACTAACTACTATCTTATACATATACTAACTACTATCTTATACATAACTACTATCTTATACATATACTAACTACTATCTTCTACATATACTAACTACTATCTTATACATAACTACTATCTTCTACATATACTAACTACTATCGTCTACATATACTAACTACTATCTTCTACACAACTACTATCTTCTACATATACTAACTGCTATCTTATACATATACTAACTACTATCGTCTACATATACTAACTACTATCTTCTACATAACTACTATCTTCTACATAACTACTATCTTCTCCATATACTAACTACTATCTTATACATAATTACTATCTTCTACATATACTAACTACTATCGTCTACATATACTAACTACTATCTTCTACACAACTACTATCGTCTACATATACTAACTACTATCTTATACATATACTAACTACTATCTTATACATATACTAACTACTATTGTCTACATATACTAACTACTATCTTATACATATACTAACTACTATCTTATACATATACTAACTACTATCTTATACATTGTTCACTTTGTACATATCAACATGATAGATAGATAGATAGATAGATAGATAGATAGATAGATAGATAGATAGATAGATAGATAGATAGATAGATAGATGTTTGTTTGTTTGTTTGTTTGGATTTTAACGTCATGTTTTACACTTTTGGTTACATTGATGACAGGAACGGTCTTCACACAAGATTCATCAGTTCACAAGTTTTAACGTCAAACAGTCATGGACAATTGTGTATCTCCAATTTACCTCACTTGCATGTCTTTGGACTGTGGGAGGAAACTGGAGCTCCGGAGGAATCCCACGCAGACACGGGGAGAACATGCAAACTTCACACAGAAAGGACCCGGACCGCCCCACCTGGGGATATGTGAGGCGACAGTGCTACCCACTGAGCTACCGTGCCACCCTAGATAGATAGTCAGACAGACAGACAGACAGACACTTTATTGGTATCTCTTGGTATCTTAATTGGTTTAGATCTTAGTACATAACAAAGGACAGTATCAATGATAACAGTGCAATGAACAATAAGAAACAATAGACAGTGCAAAAAATACAAACAATAGACAGAAGAACAGGGGTTCTCAAAGTGATGTCCAAGGACCCATGGTTGTCCATGATGTGTTGGTTGGTCTGTAATTTTGAATTTGATGACCAAATATATGCAAAATGATTCATGACCAAAACGTTGCAGCCCACTGCCCTAAAAATATAATAAGGAATCATTCTGTTGTACGGTACGGTGGCTCAGTGGGTAGAAGGTCCAGGGTTTGATTCCCAGGTGGAGCGGTTCAGTCCTCCCACAGTACAAAGATGTGGAAGTGAAGTAAACTGGAGATACAAAATTGTCCATGACTGTGTTTGACATTAAAAACTTGAACTGATGAACCTTGTGTAATGAGTAACTACCATTCCTGTCATGAATGTAACTAAAGTGTAAAACATGACGTTAAAATCCTAATAAACAAATAAATTCCTCACCATTACTTTAAATGTAGAAAAAATTTCTACTAATTAAGATTAAAATAACACACTGTTATTACTTATAGATAGGCATGTTGTAATTTTTTATTTAATTGGTAGGTTGAATTTAAGAAATTGAGCATTAATTGCCTGGCTGGTCATCCACACGTGGCATGGTGTATGGTAGGGAAAAGGATTACATTTCATTGTTCATTTGTTTTCATAAAATAAATCAATGGAAACAAGTTTAAGAACCACTGCAGTAGATGTGATGATAAAACAAACTGCATGTGTGTCAGCTGTAACGTAATATTCAAAAATGTTATTAAAACTGTTATTAACCAGAGCCATTGAGTATACAGCTAGTTTGACATATGATGGATCTGGAGCACTTCTGTGATGACAGTTTAATGAAGATTCAGTTGACTGGATTTTTGGGGGGTCCTCAGGCTCTTTGCTTGATGTTGTACAGGTTCTTAAGCTCACGAGTGGACCACCCTTTGTAGTCTGGTCTTAAAAAACAAAGCAGAAGGGAACCAGACTTATAGAGGTAGTGAGCACGCACTAAAGTCAAATCTTTTCAGGATGGCGTGTGGAATTTTGAGTCTTACATGCTGGCATAGAACGAATAGGCTTTGCTATATCTTCTTTAGAATGGTCGTGATGTTTAGTGAGTTTGTCAAAGTCTTTTGACATTTAACTCATTTATAATTCAAGCATTTTGCCTCTTTGTGACTAAAAGCTATTTCAAACATACATTCATGGGCATTTGTAGTTTATTGAATAAATATTTAATTTGAGTAAATGGTGTTAGCTTGACAGAGCTGTGGGTTGCCAATTAGATGGTTGTGGGTTCAAATCCTGGCTCTGCCATGCAGCTTCTGTTGGGTCCTTGCAAGGCCCTTAAACCTCTTAGCTCCAGGGGCTTTTAAGCTTTTATAATCTAATGGGTTATTAAAATGGCGTCTGGATATTTCTCTTTGGTATTGTTATATGAATTAAGTTATATTAATTTAGCTGTATTTATCAGTTAAGAAGTCAAAACCTTCAATAATACTGGAATTATGCAGTTTGTGCTTTGCCTAGATGTGGTAGGGTATTCATGTATTTCGCATCTACTGTTAATAATTAGGGTGGCACGGTGGCTCGGTGGGTAGCACTGTCGCCTCACAGCAAGAAGGTCCTGGGTTCAATCCCCAGACGGGGTGGCCTCGGTCCTTTCTGTGTGGAGTTTGCATGTTCTCTCTGTGTCTGTGTGGGTTTCCTCCGGGAGCTCTGGTTTCCTCCCACAGCCCAAAAACATGCAGTCAGGTTAATTGGAGACACTGAATTGCCCTATAGGAGAATGTGTGTGTGTGTGTGTGTGTGTCTGCCCTGCGATGGACTGGCGCCCCATCCAGGGTGTTACTGTGTGCCTTGCGCCCATTGAAAAGCTGAAGTAGGCACACACACAACCCTGATTGTATACGCGGTTAAGAGAGTGGGTGAGTGTTAATGAATACTAATCTGAGTAGAAATACAGTGGTGGCCTCTGTTATAGCATATTTATCACAAAATGGATATTTACTTTTACTGTTATGACACGCTGGTTTTCAGACATGAACTTCTAGTCTCAGGCCACATTAGAGCATTTCTTTGGGGACTTTTGAGAAATTTGCTCAATTTTAGCCATTCAGATCATAATTAGCATTTGTTTTTGTGATTATTGCTTGGCTGTAAGAAATTAGTTAAACTGGCCTGACAATTAAATTTAGCTGTGGGAGCAGCTACATCTTGACATGGGTGATATGCATGTTGGATAAGTGTAGAAATGGCTATATGTTTTTAATCAATTTATTTGATGTAGTGTGGAAATATATGCAGTAAGAGGTGATCGTAAACGGGGCACTACTGTTTTTTAACACCACAGTATGCTATTTCATACACACTTGATAATGTTGCTGTGTACACATTGTGGCACTTTAATGCTTAACATTATCATTTGCCATGACAGAATTTTTTGTGCTACACGTGTAAAGAATATGTTGAAGACTTGAGCCGGATTCCACAGGAAGTGTTATCTGTAAGTTTCAAATTCATCAGCAAAAGCTGGTTTCTTTTAAAACAGTATGGTTTGTCTTTGAAACACGTTCTTATAAGCAGAACTTAAAGCCTGTTAATCTCTCTTGCCATTATAGAATGCTGATGTCCGACTTGTTGTCATTGGACAGTCGTGCAGTTCCCATATTGAGGTAAGGTAATAGCTATTGACCAACAGGACATTTTGACCATGCAATCTGATTGTTTGAAAAACGTTTTTAATCATGCTGTTATATCTGATAGCAGCATGGTTATTTCATTATACCAGTATTACTCCATGGCTGGGTTTGCTAAGTAACAGAAACATTCATCTTGGCTGTGGCGAACAGATGTTACTTATAAATATGTGTAGATTGGACCGTATATCTTCAGTTTCTTCAGTTGTGAACTTTAGAACTTGTCTATGTGACGTGTGTACAGATTATTATCTTCAAGCTAAAGGCTCACAGCAAGAAGGTTCTGGATTCGTTTTCCAGGTGTAGCGGTCTGAATCCTTTCTGTGTGGAGTTTGCATGTTCTCCTCGTGTCTGTGTGGGTTTCCTCCGGGGGCTCCAGTTTTTGGAGATGCAAAATTGTTCATGACTGTGTGAGAGCCAAAAATCTTGCTTGTTTGTTATTGACCAAATACTTATTTTCCACCATCATTTACAAATAAATTCTTTAAAAATCCTACAATGTGATTTCCTGGATTTTTTTTTCTCATTTTGTCTCTCATAGTTGAAGTGTAGCTATGATGAAAATTACAGACCTCTCTCATCTTTCTAAGTAGGAGAACCTGCACAATCAGTGGCTGACTAAATACTTTTTGGCCCCCACTGTATATATACAGTGTATCACAAAAGTGAGTACACTCCTCACATTTCTGCAGATATTTAAGTATATCTTTTCATGGGACAACACTGACAAAATGACACTTTGACACAATAAAAAGTAGTCTGTGTGCAGCTTATATAACAGTGTAAATTTATTCTTCCCTCAAAATAACTCAATATACAGCCATTAGTGTCTAAACCACCGGCAACAAAAGTGAGTACACCCCTAAGTGAAAGTTCCTGAAGTGTCAATATTTTGTGTGGCCACCATTATTTCCCAGAACTGCCTTAACTCTCCTGGGCATGGAGTTTACCAGAGCTTCACAGGTTGCCACTGGAATGCTTTTCCACTCCTCCATGACGACATCACGGAGCTGGCGGATATTCGAGACTTTGCGCTCCTCCACCTTCCGCTTGAGGATGCCCCAAAGATGTTCTATTGGGTTTAGGTCTGGAGACATGCTTGGCCAGTCCATCACCTTTACCCTCAGCCTCTTCAATAAAGCAGTGGTCGTCTTAGAGGTGTGTTTGGGGTCATTATCATGCTGGAACACTGCCCTGCGACCCAGTTTCCGGAGGGAGGGGATCATGCTCTGCTTCAGTATTTCACAGTACATATTGGAGTTCATGTGTCCCTCAATGAAATGTAACTCCCCAACACCTGCTGCACTCATGCAGCCCCAGACCATGGCATTCCCACCACCATGCTTGACTGTAGGCATGACACACTTATCTTTGT
This sequence comes from Trichomycterus rosablanca, assembly GCF_030014385.1. Taxonomy (NCBI): domain Eukaryota; kingdom Metazoa; phylum Chordata; class Actinopteri; order Siluriformes; family Trichomycteridae; genus Trichomycterus; species Trichomycterus rosablanca. The sequence continues at coordinate 4,132,209 of NC_085994.1, forward strand.
ACTCCTCACCTGATTGCCGCCACACATGCTTGAGACCATCTGAACCAAATAAATTAATCTTGGTCTCATCAGACCATAGGACATGGTTCCAGTAATCCATGTCCTTTGTTGACATGTCTTCAGCAAACTGTTTGCGGGCTTTTTTGTGTAGAGACTTCAGAAGAGGCTTCCTTCTGGGGTGACAGCCATGCAGACCAATTTGATGTAGTGTGCGGCGTATGGTCTGAGCACTGACAGGCTGACCCCCCACCTTTTCAATCTCTGCAGCAATGCTGACAGCACTCCTGCGCCTATCTTTCAAAGACAGCAGTTGGATGTGACGCTGAGCACGTGCACTCAGCTTCTTTGGACGACCAACGCGAGGTCTGTTCTGAGTGGACCCTGCTCTTTTAAAACGCTGGATGATCTTGGCCACTGTGCTGCAGCTCAGTTTCAGGGTGTTGGCAATCTTCTTGTAGCCTTGGCCATCTTCATGTAGCGCAACAATTCGTCTTTTAAGATCCTCAGAGAGTTCTTTGCCATGAGGTGCCATGTTGGAACTTTCAGTGACCAGTATGAGAGAGTGTGAGAGCTGTACTACTAAATTGAACACACCTGCTCCCTATGCACACCTGAGACCTAGTAACACTAACAAGTCACATGACATTTTGGAGGGAAAATGACAAGCAGTGCTCAATTTGGACATTTAGGGGTGTAGTCTCTTAGGGGTGTACTCACTTTTGTTGCCGGTGGTTTAGACATTAATGGCTGTATATTGAGTTATTTTGAGGGAAGAATAAATTTACACTGTTATATAAGCTGCACACAGACTACTTTTCATTGTGTCAAAGTGTCATTTTGTCAGTGTTGTCCCATGAAAAGATATACTTAAATATCTGCAGAAATGTGAGGGGTGTACTCACTTTTGTGATACACTGTATATATATATATATATATATATATATATATATATAGTGAGAGAGAGAGACGGTTGGAGTGAACTTGCACGTGTTTCGCGAATTTCGGTTCGTAATCCGAAATTTGTTTGTACGTTAAGATCGTTCGTAACCCAAAATGTTCGTATGGTAAATCGTTCGTAACTCAAGGGTCTACTGTACATGACAAATGAAATTAGTTTTGTTTACAGTGATGTGCCTGAATAAATCATAGTAGCAGTTATCTGCAGTAACATCATGTTATTATTTCTTGTAGGCGTTCTGCTTGCTGACAGGCTATCGACATGAAATCTATGTTGATCCAGAGCGACACATTTATAAGAAACTTGGACTGAGGAGAGGGGAGACATATACAGACACAGGTACAAACTCTTAGTCCAGAACACTTTACAGATACAGAATACTGAAAGGTACGGATTCTGCACAATGTAGGGTTGCAGTTTAAAGCTTCCACCCATGCTCAACTCAATATTGCTTGCATTACTATATTATGGTCAGGCACCCAAAAAGGATGGGTCCCTGCTGAGTCTGGTTCCTCTCAAGGTTTCTTCCTGTAATTTTAAGGGATTTTTCCTTGCCATTGTTGCCCTTGGCTTGCTCAATAGTCGTTTTTGGTCTGTTGGTCCTGGATTCTGTAAAGTTGCTTTGAGACAATGTCCATTGTAAAAAGCACTATATAACTAAATTTGACATGACTTGAATAGGGACAGTGGTGGCCTTGTGGGTTACCAACTGGAAGGTTGTGGGTTTGAATCCCAGCTCTGCCATGCAGCCACTGTTGGGCCCTTGAGCAAGGCCTCTAACATTTTCGGCTCCAGGGGCAGCATTCAATTGCTGACCCTGCGCTCTGACCCCAGCTTATGAAGAAGATGGGATATGCAGAAAAACAAAACAAATTTCATTGTACTGTTTATGTATGTATGACAATTCCATCTGCCCTAGATTATCATCAATGAAATTATGGCCAAAAGTTTGTGGACACCTGATATCACATCAAAATCATGAGCCTCTGGATAGACTTTTTGTTACATTTGCGTGTGTAGGTTGACAAACACTGCTGCTTGCATGACACCCTTGCCAGCCAAAGAGGACAGCAGACTAACGCATGCCTTCTTTGACATGTGCTGACTGATTCTCAGTGCGGACCACTCCAGTTTTTAACACTAAACTTTATCCTTATCAACCTCAAGTCCAGTAACAACGCTAAAACAAAAAACAATATTGTGTAAGTTATTACCACAAAGTTGAAAACATGCAATACATTTAAGCCTACAGTTTTTGCAATGTAAACACATTTTGACAAGATGCTAATTAGTAAATTGTTTTTCTTTGGTAACGAGAATGCACGTCTGCTTTGTGTGCATTGAGTTTAATAGTCTGCTTTACATCACGTCAGCCACAATGTGTGTTGGCTCAGCCAATAAAACATAATAAAGCTCCTAACAAATGGTTTTGTGGTGTCATTGCTTCCAGGGGCAATTTGGTAGTGATGGATGTGTCCGAGGACTGGTTTTGCTTGTTATTTCTACTTACACTATGCTTCTGTGGTCTGTTGAGGCAGTTGTTACTCCTAGGTGGTTCCAACATAAAAGAACAGTGCTTGTAGTCGTACAGGGCAGAAATTTTACAAGGTGACTTTTTTAAGTTTTATCCTGCCCTAATAAAGCAATGGCCATTTGTCTGAAGAGATTAAGTATATTTAACTTTTAGATTTATTCACCTTTTACCAAAGAGTGAGGCAGAATTAACCAAATCCACTAGTTACAAGTGGATTTTTGACCATGTTAATATAATGAGTAGTTAAGGTTTGCTGTTTGTTTGTCAGTTCTGGTTTGAATTACAGAACTGCCCATTCATCTACATGCTATGGTTATAATTTAACATCATTTGGTTTAGATAAAAGCATCAGGCTGATGAATATCTGTAACATAAATGTAATAGTGAATGCTTTCTCATTCTGCTCACAGCCACTCCAAGTCCACATGTGAAATCCAGCCTGCTTGTCGGCAGTATGAAGAGCATGTGGCGTGCCATGACCAGTCCTGCGTTTGATTTCCAGGGGGACCCTCTTCAGCTTGGCGGAGCGTTTATCATTGGCCCAGGTGACCGTCACATTTCATTTCAAGACATGATTTTAAAATCCTTTGTTTGTACTGGTCAAATTCTTTATGAAGCTACATACTAACTACCATCACAGTACTACCACCATGTTTGAGATGTCAGTACTGACATCTGGAACTCGCAAGATTGAATCTCAGCTCTGTTAACGGCTGGCCGAGTGCCTATACAAACAACTTATAACTTTCAGTTCAAATATAACTTTCAGTTCAATTTAATTTTGTGTTTGTATGATGTGTAAATTCTATTTATTTAAAGTATCCTCCAGGCCACCCAAAGAGGATGGGGGTCCCTGTTGAGTCTGGTTTCTCTTAAGGTTTCTTCCTGTAATTTTAAGGGAGATTTTCCTTGCCACTGTCGCCCTCGGCTTGCTCAGCAGGGGTTTTTGGTCTGTTGGTCCTGGGTTCTGTAAAGTTGCTTTGAGACAATGTCCATTGTAAAAAGCGCTATATAAATAAATTTGACTTGACTTGACTTGACAACGATTGGCTTGTTTTAGGGTGGGAATGCCGCATAGGATTCCTCATGACTGCTGCAATTACGACCTCTGCTGGCTATTCGATGGCACCTGCTCAGAGACATGGGATAAATCAGATCTGTGTGTGACTCTCAGTGTGCAACTCATTTCATGCAGATGAAAAAGAAGCTGTCATTTACTGCAGGGTCTTCCTGGGTCACGACCCTTGGATGGGTTGCAAGCCAAAAAATCGGTCGCAGAGAAAAATAATAATAATTAAATAAACTAATTTTAACCGGCACATGAACACAAATGAACTTGTACACGAACAACCACTTATGGAGGCTTTACATTACATCTCGTAAACAACAGTGGGACCAGACATTATTGCCACCAATTTTGTTAATGCACTTTTTTTCCCCCAATTTTCTCCCCTAATCTAGTCGTGTCCAATTACCCTGATTGCGTCCTCTATACTGATTCGACCCTTCACCGCTGACTGAGGACGCCTCTCAATTGACATACGCCCCCTCCGGCACGTACAGTCAGTACAGCCAGTCCATCGCAGGGCAGACATACATACACACACACACACAAACACACACCCATTCACCTATAGGGCGATTCAGTGTCTCCAATTAACCTGATTGCATGTTTTTGGACTGTGGGAGGAAACCGGAGCTCCCGGAGGAAACCCACGCAGACACGGGGAGAACATGCAAACTCCACACAGAAAGGACCTAGTCCGCCCCGCCTGGGGATAGAACTCAGGACCTTCTTGCTGTGAGGCGACAGTGCTACCCACTTAGCCACCGTGCTGCCCCAAATAAACCACATAAGCTTTAAATTTAGAAACACTGCTGCTTATTATGTAAGCTGACCATTTTGTCTTTTCCCTTTTGCAGGACCCATTGTTCATTTTGCACATTATGACAACAACAGATTCAACCACACGCCCATCAACTGCTTGCTTGAGCTAGCCGGAGTGCAGAAGGTCGATTTCAACAAACGTTGAAACCATTCTGGTTTAGAGCTGCACTAGTGGATATTGTTTAGAAAATCTACACAGTAGAATAACTAGTGACATTTTGCATTGTGTTTTTTTAATACGTGAACCACGAGTCATTCCATAAAACTGAACTACTAAACCGATGAGACCAACAGACCTCCGCTGAGGTGTGTAAACAAAAGTGAGTTTGACGGAAAAGAAGTTTTAATAAGTCAGTACAAAAAGCCTTAAAGTTTTTTATATGACCAAAAGTATGCGGACACCCACCTTAATGACTGAGTTCCGGTGTTAGACAAACCCATTGCTAAGAGGTTGATAAAATGAATTATACTGAGTAAATGCTATGCTTTAGAGCAGTGGTCCCCAACCTTTTTTGCACCATTTAAATGTGTAATGTATAGTAAATTGGCTTTACATTTACAGTGAGAGCTTTTGCTTGTACATATTTGAAGAGCAGACAGTAATTTGTAATGATTTTAATGTTTTGACTCCAGTCTGACTGAAAATCGCCCCGGATTGCTCTCATAGACTCTCATGTTAAAGCTCTTTTTTGCGAACTGCAGGCACTGTAATGCATTTTGAATGAGTTCCGGGAGGGCTGGCACTTATGTGCTTGCCTCACACATAATCGTTCCTTATTTGGAAACTAAAGGTGGTGTTCAGTATTTTTATCAGTGGGAGAGAAATGCTGCAGAGTAGACTGAGACAGGGCGATGTGTATGAAACAGAAGGAAACTGCTGCTACTGTGGGAATTACAAAGCGTTTGGTTATTATTTTAAGTAGTGTTCACTTTTAGTCTTAGTAACGCTGTGTGTGCGCAGGGATATCAGCATAACAACCTGTTATTACTTCAATGTTTGAGTAGCTCAGTGGGCAGAGAGCGCCTCGCGTATTTTTCCGCCCTAGGTTCGAATCCGGCTTAGGGCGAAAGTAAAGTAACACAAGCAGGGCCGGCACTTTTCTCACTGCCCCCTAAGCAACGCAGTCCAGAACCGGGGTTGCATGTCAGTGTGAAGATGGATTATGTAAAAATGTTGTTTGCACTATTGAGAAAAAATGTTACATGATGTTCTTTATGTTGTTTTGTCTAAAATATGGTTCTGATTTATTATTATAAAGAAAGAAAATAATATACGTTAAATAGCCTAAATAAAACATTTTGATAATGTTCCTATGACGGTGTAAGACCTGTTATATTTTTTATAGGTGCAACCCTAACCGCCTACCCCCCACTCCCGCTCAGGTAAACACCCGCCATACCACCCCCTACCCTATGCCTTCCGCCAACCCGTCAGACCAGGGTGTTCCTTATTTCCAGTTCTGAAAGTTGCCAACCCTAATTGGAGCAGCTAGCGATCTCGTCAACATGACCACCATCACCCATGCACCTAAAATAAAATGCTATCTGATGAGGACTGTATTAAATTGTTAGTGTGAAGCTTTACTTAATTTTATGATTAATGGTAAAGCTGGTCTCTCTCCACGTTCAAGTTATTTGTGAGGTCAAACTGACAGATGACTTAAGATGTTAATTATTTAACCCATTGAACGGGTCACCTTGGCCATCATCACAACAATTGCCCTCCCTGAGAGATTTGGCAGGAGCCGCCACTGGATATAAGATATCCTTTTAGATTTTTTAGATAAGATATACTTTATTTGTCATTTATACATGTACAGTTGTACAGTACAATGAAATTCTTTCTTTGCATATCTCAGCTTGTTTGAAAGCTGGGGTCAGAGCGCAGAGTCAGCCATCGTACGGTGCCCCTGGAGCAGACAGGGTTAAGGGCCTTGCTCAAGGACCCAACAGTGGCTGCATAGCAGAGCCGGGATTTGAACCCCCAATCTTCTGGTTGATAGCCCAAAGCTCTACCCACTAGGTACCACTGGTTATTAGTTTCATTTAGTTGGCTAGGTAAATGTTCCAGATTGTAAAGACAAAACTGAATGCTAACTGTATTCCTTTTGCCCCCTTCTCAAAATGAAACGACTCATTGTTTGCATGCACTATTTAGGAAAAGCAACATTGTTGTTGTTGAACACTTAAAGATGAAACCTAGTGACGCTTCTGGTCTAGAGACTCCGGTTAAAACTAGCTACAGAGCTGACAAGGACGTGTTTACATCAACACAAAATCCAGATGATTGTTAATACGCACGGTGTATTGGTTTACATTGTAAGTTTTGTGTTGTTTTGTGCAGAGGTGGAAAGAGTACTAAAATGTTGTACTCAAGTAAAAGTACTATTTAATGAATTTTTACTTAAGTACGAGTAAAGTTACTAGTCTAAAAATCTACTCAAGTAAAAAGTAACTCATTTAAAATATACAACAGATGATTTATTGCAATTATTTTAAACTATTTTTGTTATTAAACAGAGTTGGAAAGTAACGAATTACATTTACTCGGGTTACTGTAATTGAGTAGTTTTTTGTGTACTTGTACTTTTTAAAGTAGATTTTACAACCAGTAATTTTACTTTTACTTGAGTATGTTTTGTATTAAGAATTGTAATTCGCTACATTTTAAATAAGATCCGTTACTGAGTAAAATAAACGCTAAAAAAAATCGCGTCTGGGAAACTGCTGCAGTAAATTCTGAGATGGGGAGTCGGATCTTTTGACTCGGTTCCTTTTAAAGAGCCGTTCAAAAAAACTTTCCTCAGGCAGCGAGAGGCGCTACTGTAACTATAATACAGCCCCGATATTAATATCAATGATGAACAATCATCTAATTCAAACAACACTTACATGAGAAAAAAAGATTGTTGTCAAAAGTGTACAAATTGACAACAAGTATATTTTAATATCAAAAATAGTTTAAAATAATTGCAATAAATCATCTGTTGTATAACTTGTAGCCAAACTGGGCAAACGACTCCCAAAGGGCACGACTCGGTTCCTTTCGTTCATTTTAAAGAGCCGTTCAATAGAATCGGATCATTCACGAACGACCCATCACTATTGGTTATACAGTTTGAAAATGTTTTTTGGGATGGTCTGTACTAAAATAACACATTACACATCCCTAAATGTTTTAAATGTTGTATTAACATGTTTTTTCTATCATATTTGAATAAAAAAACAACTATTATGAGATTTATATCCACTTGTCACCCTCTCCTGTTAAAAAAAAGTAACTAAGTAACGTTTACTCTGAGTACATTTTAAATGAGTTACTTTTTACTTGAGTAGATTTTTAGACTAGTAACTTTACTCGTACTTAAGTAAAAATTCATTAAAGTAATAGTACTTTCACTTTTAACTCTGATATTAAAATATACTTGTTGTCAGTTAAAGCAATAAGCCACTCGAGACCGTGCGTTATTGCTATGATTTTATCATGGGGAAAGACGTTTTAGGCACTCCGCTTCGCGTCGTGCCAAAACATCCTTTCCCGTGATAAAATCGCAGTAACGCACGGTCTCGAGTGGCTTATTGTTTTAATAAAACGGCGGTCAACATAAAATATAATAAAATACAACAATGTTCAATTTATAAATGTTTTTATTTACAAAAACACTTACAAAAAGCATTCTTCCGCGACCCCAGGTAGTTCCTTAACAGTGTTGCTAGGCAACATGAGGGCGAACATAACATTCACTTTTTCTTTTCAGTGGCATATTAATATGGAACTAGAGAGTGCATTTCCGGAGAAAATGCGAGTGTGATTGCCGTGTGGCGGTCGGCAAGCGTGCGCAGGTTGGGGGTGCGCATGTGTTTAGAAGTGGTGCGGTGCGTGGGGTGTGAATACTTTCTCCCAGACAGGCCACTGTATCTGTGCACAAGCTGTGGTGTGAGCACAAGTTCACTCTGGGTGTGTTTGAAAAGCCAAACCTGTAAAAAAATGCATTTCTGCACGTTTCTACTGCTTACAAATCAGTACTCATTCATTTACATGTGATTATCACTGCAGGGGCCATGGTATTGCGCAATCTATGATCGGCTGTGTCTCATTCACAGCTTTCAGGCATAGTGCACTCAGACTTCGGTCCCTCTTTTAGCATTTAGCAATTCCCATTGATTTCAATGCATCCGTTAGCCTTGAAGCTAACGGATAGAAATATCTTTTTTTCTGTTGCAACGCAATCGATTTGACGCTCACTGCCAAGTCTAACTGAAGTATAATTTCATTCTGTGCAGCATTTTTACTTTAAAAATCACTAATACTTTAGTTACAGACCAAAATAAGTTCGTTTTCAAATCGGCAGCCATGTTGCTTTTTCGGAACAGTCCGAGGTGGTTGCCTACGTCATCACGTTGACGTGTTATGGAAGGCCAAAGGTGTCAAAATTTTTCTCTCAAAATTCGGGCAAAAACGGGCATAAATGCCACACAAATGGGCGTATCCAGATGATTTTTTGGATTTGGGCGCTAATTAATGACCCGGTCCATCAAGAGTTGGAACGGCATTTATAGCTCGAAATTTTTTTCAAAATGAATGGGAGTCAATGGGGCAAAACGGGCACCTTAAAACGGGCACTGTGCCCACAGTGTTGGTTCGATCCAAAAGCTGTATACAAGCAGTCCATTCCCGTATGGGCCGGACGATTTGGCACTGGAACGGGGTCGATATCTCGAAAATTGCGGACGAAGAAAGGGAGACAAAAAACGGGCGGAATGGCAATAATATATTGAAAACGAAAATAACAATAACAATAGTGTGCTTGCATTCTGCAATCACACTAATGATGTGAGGTGGTCATAGGTGTGCGTTTATCTGGGATTATACAACAGTTAGTTCCGACCTTACAATCTGATTGGTTGAGAAGCGTTCTAACTGTGCTGATATTGGTGATAACAGGACGGTCTTTTCACACCACAACTGTATTACTCCGCTGATGCGTTGCCAGTAACGACAAGCTTCATGCACACACACGCGCACGCAGGCGACACAGACTTTTTTCCAGATCGCGTTTTAAATCCGTGATCTGATATACAATTTAGTGCACTATGTAGGGAACATAAATCAATTGTCTAATTCACTATCTAGTGCACTATGTAGGGAACATAAATTGGTGATCTGATACACAATCTAGTGCACTATTTTGTGTTAATTATTAATGTGTTTGTAACGCGAACAGTTAGCTTAATAGCCCAGTTAGCAGCTCCTAGAAGTTCTGTTCTCACCCATAATCCTTTGGTGTGTGCAAGAGGTTTTTTTATTTCTTTTTTTTCCCTTCGGAGGTTCTTGCCTTTTTCTTCTTGTTGCTCTTACCTCCCTGAAATGAGTTTTTGCAACTTGGGATGTCTGCTTTGCAGTGTTAAACTTTATATTCGTTGTGGAACTACTTTTTGGCGGAAGGTATTGTCAATATTAAAGCATATTTATTATGAAATTCAGGACTTCTTTGATTTATTTTCTTTCTTTATTTTGTAAAAAACTGTTGTATAAAAGCAATAGAACACTCGAGGTCGTGTGTTATCGCGAATAACATCACGGCTGTGACGATCTACGACCGAATCACAGCCGTGATGTTATTCGCGATAACACACTCCCTCTCGTGTTCTATTGCTTAATTTTACAACGGCTTCGAACGCGGCTCAGCCAATCAGATTTTAGGACCGGAACTATCCGTTTTATAATTGTACACTTTTGACAACAATCTTTTTTTTCTCATGAAAGTGTTGTTTGAATTAGATGATTGTTCATCGTTGATATTAATATCGGGGCTGTATTATAGTTACAGTAGCGCCTCTCGCTGCCTGAGGAAAAGAATGAAGAGCCATTTTTTTTGAACGGCTCTTTAAAAGGAACCGAGCCAAAAGATCCGACTCCCCATCGCAGAATTTACTACAGCAGTTTCCCAGACGCGATTTTTTTAGCGTTTATTTTACTCAGTAACGGATCTTATTTAAAATGTAGCGCATTACAATTCTTAATACAAAACATACTTAAGTAAAAGTAAAATTACTGGTTGTAAAATTTACTTTAAAAAGTACAAGTACACAAAAAACTACTCAATTACAGTAACGCGAGTAAATGTAATTCGTTACTTTCCAACTCTGGTTTGTTTTGCGCTGTGTTGTGAGGCGGCGGTGAAGCGGATGGCGCAAATGACGTCACACCGAGGGGACTCAGAGAAACTTGCGCTAGACGCGTCGGTGAGAGAGACGGCCGGGGTGGGAGGAAGGAAAAGCCCCATAACACAACAACATGAGTGTGATTCAGCGCTGAGAACCACAGCACCGATAACAATGTAGATCATCTCGGGCAGTGATCGGTTCTGAATGAGCGGATATTTAATGCGGAGCGCTGAAATGAAGCGGAAGCGGCAGCGGCGAGCTGAGCGCAGGAAGAGGCTCTGTACCGGGAAGAGGGAGGAGGAGGAGGAGCCGCAGGCTGATGTTTACATCGAAATAACAGGTAAACAAGAACCGTTTGGTGGTAGATTGGTACTGGTGTGCTGGTGTGCTGGTGTAAACTGAAATTCCGAGGCCTGTTGTCGTTGTGCACGCAGTTACAGAGCTGCATATACAGCAGTGGTGTGTGCATGTAGTCTGTAAGGGAATCGGCTATGTCAACGTGTGTGTGTGTGTTATTACAGTATACATTCTGAGCAATTGAGGGTTAATGGTCTTGCTCAGGGGCCCAACAGCAGCAACCTTGCAGTGGTGGGGCTTGAACCAGTGACTTTCTGATTACTAGTCCAGTACCTTAACCTTAACTCGATTAGTTGATATACACTGATCAGCCACCTCCTTGTTTCTACACTCATTGTCCATGTTATCAGCTCCACTTATCATACTGAAGCACTTTGTAGTTCTACAATTACTGACTGTAGTCCATCTGTTTCTCTGCATGCTTTGTTAGCCCTCATTCATGCTGTTCTGCAGTGGTCAGGACCCCCACAGGACCACCACAGAGCAGGCATTATTTGTGTGGTGGGTCATTCTCGGCACTGCAGTGACACTGACATGGTGGTGGTGTGTTTGTGTGTTAGACACTCCTACCTCTCTGTTAGACACTCCTACCTGGTTGGTCCACTTTGTAGATGTAAAGTCAGAGACGATCGCTCATCTATTGCTGCTGTTTGAGTCGGTCATCTTCTAGACCTTCATCAGTGGTCACAGGACGCTGCCCACGGGGCGCTGTTGGCTGGATATATTTTTGGCTGGTGGAATATTCTCAGTCCAGCAGTGACAGTGAGGTGTTTAAAAACTCCAGCAGCGCTGCTGCGTCTGATCCACTCATACCAGCACAACACAAACTAACCTAAATAATCCACCACCTAAATAATACCTGCCCTGTGGTGGACCTGTGGGGGTCCTGACCATTGAAGAGCAGGGTGAAAGCAGGCTAAAAAAGTATGTAGAGAAACAGATAGACTACAGTCAGTAATTGTAGGACTACAAAGTGCTTCTATATAGTAAGTGAAGCCAATAAAATGGACAATGTGTGTGGTTTTAATGTTATGGCTGATCGGTGTATAGCTCAATTTGAGCAACATTCAAGACAGATGTGGTAAAACAACATACATGGTGTTGTTTGTTTGAAAACATCTGTTTATGGTTATGGAAAGCACACTCTGTGTTAGGTTTAATGTGTTGTCTTATTTAACACAGCCAATGAGATTTGAACACTATATGTTACAGCTCAAACAATGTGTCAGTGTGTTTGTTTTTGACTTGAAACTTAACTTTACATGTACAGTTTTCTTTATATTATCTCTAATTTGTTCAGTTACTCAAATGAATTAAGTAATGGTCTCTTGCATACGCATATAGTTACTTGGATGCAGAATGTACAGTGAGTGATTACTTAAAAGCACTGCTCAATATTTTATTGTTCATACTATTACAAATGTGGTGTAATGGACTGAATAATACAATGACACAGGATTCTGATTTACAGTTAAGTGTATCACAACAATGGGGTGGAAACCCATCTTAGAAACACAAATACAGGCTGGCTTGTTTACATTCATCCTTTTAAGTCATGTAAAGGACACGCCCACGAGGGTCCTTCACTTTACTCTAATCTTGACTGCTCACAGATTACACCATGGCTGAAACTTGGGTGGAACGGTGTCTGATGGCGCACTGACACTAACCCACTTTCATTTCTCGTGCATGCAACAGGAACTGGATATGTATGTTATTGTGAGTAATTTTGTCTGTAACCAGATGGTATTTGGGAGGTGGCTCAGCAGTTCAATGACACAAACATGGACATGGTAGTGTAGGTTGTACTGGTATGAGTGTATCAGGTCTCACAGTGCAGCTGGGATTTTTAAACAGTTCTCTGGGAGGAGAACAGCATCCTGTGATCACAAAGTAATAAGATACTAGAGGAACACAGTGTGCAAAAAATACTTAAAATAAAAGGCCCTTTGTACTTTTGCCCGTAACTCTGGCAAATGTCAATCAATTATTTCACAAGCAGTGGCGTTCGTGACCTAGTGTCTGTGTCCATGCGAAAGAGGGGGCATTTTAAACATTTGCAATTCCAAAACAGATAATAATTTTAATGACACATAATGATATTTTAATAACAATTAAAATGTTATTGTTCACAGTTAAAGGTGTGATGTATTGTTGTATTGAAAATATCACTGTGAAAATTGAAAATGATCATTTCACAAGGTAACATGCTTAAGATGTGGTGGTGATAATCACTTTGTTTGCAAATTTAATTCTGAACATTATTTGCCACAGTTATGGGTGGCTCGGTGGCTAGCACTGTCGCCTCACGCCAAGAAGGTTTGATCCCCAGGTGGGTCGCGTCGGGTCCTTTCTGTGCAGAGTTTGCATGTTCTCCCTGTGTCTGTGTGGGTTTTTTTCTGGGAGCTCCGGTTTCCTCCTACAGTCCAAAGACGTGCAAGTGAGGTGAATTGGAGATACAAAATCCCAGCTTTTCAATAGGCGCAAGGCACACAGTAACACCCTGGACGGGGCGCCAGTCCATCGCAGGGCAGACACACACGCACATTCACCTATAGGGCAATTCAGTGTCTCCATTTAACTTGACTGCATGTTTTTGGACTGTGGGAGGAAACCGGAGCTCACGGAGGAAACCCACGCAGACACGGGGAGAACATGCAAACTCCACACAGAAAGGACCTGGACCGCCCCACCTGGGGATCGAACCCAGGACCTTCTTGCTGAGACAGTGCTACCCACTGAGCCACCGTGCCACCCGGTGATAATCACTTTGTTTGCAAATTTAATTCCTAACATTAAACATTTGCCATGGATAAGAGCAAAGGTACAGAGGTCTTTCTTGACTCACAGTGTGTATATACTGAATATAAACACACACACACACACACACACACACACAAGCACAAAATCAGTGGACTGTTTATTATTGTACAAGGTATAATAATAATGTGGTGGACAAGATAATAATCTTTTTGTTTGCAAATGTATTTTAGAACATTAAACATTTGCCACGTTTACGGGCAAAGGTACAGAGGTCGGTTTTTTACTCACCTTGTATATACAGTATACTGAATATAAACACACACACACACACACACACACACACACACACTCACACACACTCCACTCCACTCAACTCAAAAGAGGGTGGCACGGTGGCTAAGTGGGTTGCACTGTCGCCTCACAGCAAGAAGGTCCTGGGTTCGATCCCCAGGTGGGGCGGTCCGGGTCCTTTCTGTGTGGAGTTTGCATGTTCTCCCCGTGTCTGCGTGGGTTTCCTCGCACAGTCCAAAGACATGCAAGTGAGGTGAATTGGAGACACTAAATTGTCCATGACGAATGTGTTCGATATAACCTTGTGAACTGATGAATCTGGTGTAACGAGTAACTACCGTTTTCTGTCATGAATGTAACCGAAGTGTAAAACATGACGTTTAAATCCTAATAAACAAACAAACAACTCAAAAGAAGCTTTATTGGCATGACAAATAAGGGCATTCGTATTGGCAGAGCTCAGTTACAGAGAAAAATAAATATAACAGTAAGAAATAACAATTATACAAAATAGTTACAAGTATAGAAAATAAAATAGAATAAAATAATAATAAAAACAGTGCAAATTACAATAAAAATGGTGACATTTACATTACACACACACACACTGGCACAAAATCATTGGCCTGTGGAGCAAAGCTTTCTATTGGCTGATAAAAGCTTCTCGTCTAGGAACGGTTGGGCTGTGTTCCAATCAGAGTCGCTCCTGCCCTGTTTGCTGAACTTTAAATCTTGGAGGGCGGGGCTTAGATGATTGACGCGTCCGTTGAGGCGTCTCAGCCAATCGCGTTCGAGCTTTAACAGACCGTAGTCATTCAGGAGAGCAGTGAGAGGCCGGGCGAAATTTAAATGCTGTTTAGCAGGAGGAGTGTGTGTGTGTGTGTGTGTGTGAGTGTGTGTGAGGTTTTTTTGAGTGTTAACGAGCTCATTTCAACATGCGACAGGTCAAGGTTTAATAAACCACACGAAAGCAGCACGAATTCAGACATTATTGACAGATATCAGCCTTGTCTGTGGTGAATTAAGTGTATAGCAAAGCTTTTTAAAAGTAAACAAAGAATCAGCATGTCTAAAGAAAACGAGTATCCTCCAAACAGCATCGAATTCATCAAAGGTGAGTCAAAACATCACGATTAATGGATTTAAAGTGCTTTTCTGGGCTGTTTCATTGTTCGCCCGGTACTTTGTCCTCTGCCCAGCAGCCACATCCGGGACTTTCGTTCAAATCTCCTGCAGTCACACGTTGGTTTCATTTTTACAACCTGGGAGTCTTAGGGCATCGATCATAAAGCCTTCTGTTTGTTCGTTTAAACTAATCTAATATACGCGTGTGTTTGCAGTGGTATACATATAGTAAGCTCACAGTGTTACGTACGCCAGTGTTTTATGCTGGGAATGGTGATGTACGGAACACTGTGACTGTGGCTTATTGTCTCGTTTTGAATGTTTGGATTAAATGAACATTTCAGCAATCACTGAACCTTCATGCATCTTTGTATTTAGGTTGTGAATAGATTAATCCAACTGTACAGTACATTCACTTATACACAGTGTCGCAAATAATGCATTCAATAATGCATTACTCATGGGTTGGTCATTTGCACCAGCTTGGGGGTGGGGGGGTATTAACATTATGCAAAGTTAGTGAGTGGAGCATTTGGGGGGGTTGAGCATATCATATTTGAGCATATATTGCCCCCCATATACAGTTGTATCCTATTGGGTAAGGTACTGGAATAAATCAAATCAAGGTTTATTATATGGTAATCGAAAGGTCGCTGGTTCAAGCCCCACCACTGCCAAGTTGCTGCTGTTGGCCCTTGAGCAAGACCCTCAATTGCTTAGACAATATGCTGTCAAAAGTACTGTAAGTCGTTTTGAAAAAAAGCAGCTTGGGGGGGGGTTAACATTATGCAAAGTTAGTGAGTGGAGCATTTGGGGGGGGGGGTTGAGCATATCATATTTGCTTATTTGAGCATATATTGCCCCCCCCCCCCCCCCCCCCCCATATACAGTTGTATCCTAGTGGTTAAGGTACTGGAATAGTAATCGAAAGGTCGCTGGTTCAAGCCCCACCGCTGCCAAGTTGCTGCAGTTGGGCCCTTGAGCGAGACCCATGACCCTCAATTGCTCGGGCAATATGCTGTGAAAGCTTTGGAAAAAAAGCGTCTGCTAAATGCCGAAAATGTGAATGTTGTAGCCTAGTGGTTAAGGTACTGGAATAGTAAACGAAACGTCGCTGGTTCAAGCCCCACCGCTGCCCAGTTGCTGTGCTGCTGTTGGGCCCTTGAGCAACGTCCAAGACCCTCAATTGCTCGTGCAATATGCTGTGAAAGTACTCTAAGTCGCATTGAAAATAAGCATCTGCTAAATGCCGAAAATGTGAATGTTGTAGCCTAGTGGTTAAGGTGCTGGAGTAGTAATCAAAAGGTCGCTGGTTCAAGTCTCACTACTGCCAGGTTGCCACTGTTGGGCCCCTTAGCCAGGCCCTGAATTCTCAATTGCTTAGATAATATACTGTCACAGTATTGTAAGTCGCTTTGGATAAAAACGGCAGCTAAATGCCAAAAATGTAAATTTTGTAGCCTAGTGGTTAAGGTACTGGAATAGTAATCGAAAGGTCGCTGGTTCAATCCCCACCACTGCCAAGTTGCCGCTGTTGGGCCCTTGAGCGAGACCCTCAATTGCTTAGACAATATGCTGTGAGAGTACTGTAAGTCGCTTTGGAAAAAGTGAATGTAAATATGCATGTTACAGAACAAATCATGTTCGGTCACCCTTTCCTTCTACATGGTGCTGCTTCAAGTTTGTGTCCTCCGGTCTGGAACATTCTGGAGATAATGTTATTAAGAGAGTATTGAAGTCAAAAGCGATTAAAATCTTTAAAAGGTTGGCATACTTTAAAACCCTTAATGACTGTAGATAACGTGGTGGTGTAAAGTAATAAAATGGATATGTTGATTAAAGGTGGGTTGTAACACTGACCTGATTTTAACAGCTTACTTATTATATAGTTATATTGTTTTTTGGAAGATCAAAATGTTTCCTCTGGTCTAAACTTGAACATTTCAGGTCAGAAAAGTTAATAATGCTCAGTGAATATTTTACAGTGTTGTGCCAAAGAAGCAGTTTTGACTGGTTACTATATAACGATGCAGAACAATACTGTTGGAACCCTTAAACATGTTTCATTTGGACTCATTTATAACTGCAACTACACAACATTGCCAATGTAAAATGTGTTGGTTTTAACAGTGGTGTCCTTACACAGCTGTGTTTGTGGGGTTAGAATTTTTGTTATAAAGTCAACAGTCTGGCACACTGATGTATGAACCATCGGTATACACGGCAAATTATTTTGTCTTTGTTTACTAATAAATAATAAAGAACTCATCAGGGTCCTACTATAGACTTGTATCCAGCATCGTGACCTTGCCGTAAAGT
Organism: Trichomycterus rosablanca; assembly: GCF_030014385.1. Lineage (NCBI taxonomy): Eukaryota > Metazoa > Chordata > Actinopteri > Siluriformes > Trichomycteridae > Trichomycterus > Trichomycterus rosablanca. Next base: position 4,149,612 of record NC_085994.1, read on the forward strand.
ATAATGAAAATTGACCAATTATTAAAAACGTAATAATCAAAAAATGCAGAATGCATTTAACTTCATGGCACTGATGTAAATATCACTAAGATTGGCTACTGTATAGAAAACGTAAAGAATAACGACCCAGTGTAAAACATGTAAGACTATATAACACATGTACGTATTGTGTAAATCATGGGTATTGGGGCATCTGTAGTTTGCTGTGCCATCTACCGTACAGTTTTCATCAGGATTTAATACTAATTTTATTGGGTACTCTGCCGTGTGGTCATACTGATAGACTGCAAAACACTAAACTCAGAAAGACTGAGGTTTTTTAATGAAAACGAGACACGAAATCTACAGCACCAGGGAAAATAATTAATTTTTAACATATTTAAATCTAAAACATCTTTTATAATTCGTTTTAAATGACACAAAGTGAAGAAGCAGCTTGAGTATCGCCGTATAAATGACCCCAGTGTGTCGGTACGGCGCTAAAACTGATCAATCAACTCTGCCGTGTGGTAAATATAAAGTAAAAAACACAGCAGGATGTTTTTATTTATTTTTGTTGACCAGATCAACTGTATGTAACATTGATGTCCAGTATTCTTCATTATAAATCTAATATGTTTCCTTATATGATTTATACCGCGTTATTGTATTTTGCAGATCAACTGTATTTTGCCATCCTAAATCAGAAAATCAGAAGCACACCTGAGAGACACTGTTTTTGCATAGATGACGAACTTGCATATGAAAAGTAAGTTCAGTAATCTTAGTCTGCAGTGAAATGACTATTTGCAGTGTAAAACATTTTTAATTGCTAATGCTTGTGCAATACAAAATACTTCTGCTCTCTCACCACACAGCTTTTATGCAGACTTTGGTCCCCTCAACCTGGCTATGTTTTATCGCTTCTGCTGCAAGCTCACCAAGAAGCTTAAGGTAATTCAGATTTATCATGTTGTAAAGAAATGCCTTCCTGTTTACAATCTATTAATCAAGTCATTTTGTAAAATGCGATAAAACAAGATTCTGTGATTTGTTAATTCTCATGAACCTTAATTTAACTGTAAGTGTAAGGAACATCTTTAATATAATATAAAATAAATAATTTTACTGACCAGATTATTGCACTTTGTAAATGTAAACAATATTTAATGCATGTAACACACAAATAGTTACAAGTAATTATTAAATATTCAAATTACAGTGTTTTAGAATATTTTGCAATAAGCAGGTGGATTGGTAACAGGTGAGGGAATCACGATTGGCTATAAAGAACAACATACACCGATCAGCCATAACATTAAAACCACCTCATGGTTTCTACACACTGTCCATTTTATCACCTCCACTTACCATATAGAAGCACTTTGTAGTTCTACAATTACTGACTGTAGTCCATCTGTTTCTCTTCATGCTTTGTTAGCCCCCTTTCATGCTGTTCTTCAATGGTCAGGACCCCCCACAGAGCAGGTATTATTTAGGTGGTGGATCATTCTCAGCACTGCTGGAGTTTTTAAACACCTCACTGTCACTGCTGGACTGAGAATAGTGAGAATAGTGGATCAGACACAGCAGCGCTGCTGGAGTTTTTAAATAGTTTATTTTGTATTTTCTTCCACAGTGTCTTTCACATGCCAAGAAGAAAATTGTCTTTTACACGTGTGGGGACAAAAAGAAGCAATCAAACGCTGCTTATTTAATAGGATCTTATGCTGTGAGTATTAAATTATTGAAAACCTGTTGATTCACTGCTCATTTGTTGAATTAAAATTAGTTTACAAGAAGTAACAGGAATGATTTGCTTTTGTTCCTTCAAGGTGATGCATCTTCAGAAAACCCCTGAAGAAGCGTATAGTCTACTAGTGTCTAGAAAACCCACTTATCTATCATTCAGGTAATTGTTGTGTATACCTATAGGTGAATCTGCATTCATGCAAATTAAGTTAATTAGTCTGGTATTATCGTCACTTTTGGTAAATAGACCACTGAAGTCGTGCGTCATTCTGTAGTCCTCGTTATGCCCATATTTGGAGACCCGGGTCTAACTCAGATTTCCTATGGCAAAAATGAACGGGGTTTTCAAAAAATCGACTCTAACGCATCCTGTGCTAAATAAACATGTTCAGAACGCTGTACGTTTCGTCCTGTGTAAATTTTTCTCCTGTACATCACCGGATCCTCTGAATTACGAGGTCGTTAAAGGGTCGTAATACTAATAACGCTACACGAAAGCTAACGCTACTGCGCATTAATTAGACGTCACTGAACTACACCGATCAAATCAACGGAACGAGCGGCTCGCTTTTGGTGAGTACAACCGAAGGCGTAACACCCGACCGTCCTCGCTTTCTACTTTAATGTAGCTAGCTACTAAAAATATCAACCAAAACTTGTGAATATCACGGCACTGTTACCCCGGTGAATCGCGCTGCTTCGTGCGGTTATTTAAGAGGCTTATAAAAGAAAACAAAAAGAAAACATTAGCAGGCTTCAAGTTTAGTGATGTCAATTCAGTGCGCAGTAGCATTAGCTTACATGTAGCACTATTCATATTTTGACTCTTTAACGACTTCATAAGTCAGAGGATCCAGTGATAATAGACAGAAGAATCTCCATAAAACAAAACCTAACAGCTCTGGAACATTTTTTATGACTACAGGATGCGAGAGAGGCAATTTGCGAAATCTCCATTCATTTTTCCCATTCAAAATTTCTCTTAGACCCGGGTTACCAAACATGGGCATAACAACATGGCGTGGCCTACAAAATGACGACACGACTTCAGTGGTCTACGGGAACGAATCATTAAACTCCCCAATATACAATCTGATCAGACCTTCCAGGTTCACTCATGTTGGTAAGGACTTTAGGTCGATTTGTCAGACACTAGCCATGAATTGAACAATAGGGAGGACCAAAACCACCCAGGGCTGGGGGCGACAGGGGGTTCCTGCAATTCTAAAACATTCCCTTCATCAACAAACTATAGGAACGTTGTCTGTTTCTTAGATTATGCAAAGATAGCGGGTGGAATATGTTTACGTATCATTCTTACACCAGTATATTGGGGAGGGGGGCATTTTGAACAAATCTGAATATTGGTCTCCTTTAGTGTATTTTGTGATTACCACCATGTGTATTTCTACTCTAGTGAAACAGGAAGTTATGGGTGACATTTAGAGTCAATACTAGGAACTGGGCGGCACGGTGGCTAAGTGGGGTAGCACTGTCGCCTCACAGCAAGAAGGTCCTGGGTTCGATCCCCAGATGGGGCGGTCCGGGTCCTTTCTGTGTGGAGTTTGCATGTTCTCCCCGTGTCTGTGTGGGTTTCCTCCGGGTGCTCCGGTTTCCTCCCACAGTGCTGCCACAGTCTCATGCAGTCCAAAAGACCGGAGCCTCCCCAACAAATGCAGTCTGCTTTGGCCCTTCTTGTACTTAACCCTGTCTGCTTCAGGGGCGCCGTACGATGGCTGACCCTGCGCTCTGACCCCAGCTTCCAAACAAGCTGGGATATGCGAAGAAAGAATTTCATTGTACTGTACACAAGTGTATATGTATATATGACATAAAGTATATCTATCTACCTATCTACCTACCTACAAGGCCTGTGTATTATCCGACAAGTTTGGCTGGTAGGCAAACTGTTCCGGATCCATCACTGGTCACAAGATATAAACTTGTGAACTGGTGAATCTTGTGTAATGAGTAACTACCGTTCATGTCATGAACGTAACCAAAGTGTAAAACATGACGTTAAAATCCTAATAAACAAACAAACAATACTAGGCACTAGATGCTTTTGTTGAATGTTATTATAATTTCTGAAAGGTGTTTCAATTTATCTAAAAAATACCTTTTTAAATATTTAAATAACTAAAAGGTATTTGAATGACAGCCTTTACCAAGGGTGCCAATAGATTTCGGTAAACTCATAATTTTCCTGTTTTCATTTACAGAGATGCTTCATATGGAACTTGCATGTACAATCTGAACATCCTTGATTGTTTACGTGCTGTGCACAAGGTAAATTACAGCCCATAAATGTACACTTGCATTTCTCATGTATACCTTGTAATGTGATTAATTTATTGATTATTTCTGCTAAGGCTTTAAAGTTTGGCTGGTTGGATTTCTCCAACTTTGATGTGGAAGAATATGAGCATTACGAGGTAGATTTTCAGACTCTTTCCATCCTAAAAAATTTTTCCTCAAGGTGCATGTCAGTGAATCAGATTTGTTTCACAGAGAGCTGAGAATGGAGATTTCAACTGGATTATTCCTGGAAAGTTTTTGGCATTCAGTGGCCCACACCCCAAAAGCAAAATTGAGAACGGTAAATAAAGAACGTAATACTGAGTTTGGTAGATATTCTACAGACGTATAAAATAATAATTTACTGGTGCACTTGCTTATTTCTCTAGGTTATCCACTCCACGCTCCTGAGGCCTACTTCTCATATTTCAAAAAACACAACATCACCACGATTGTCCGCCTCAACAAAAAGATGTACGATGCCAAGCGGTTCACAGATATGGGTTTTGACCACTGCGACCTCTTCTTCGTTGATGGGAGCACGCCCAATGATACCATCGTTAACAAGTTCATAACCATCTGTGAGAACGCCAGTGGTGCCATAGCTGTTCACTGTAAAGGTGAAATGCACACATTTATCTGATTCTAATGGAGTTTTGCATTGTTTTGAATTATACTCATTTTCATAACGTAAAGCTTGTAGGCAAATAATACTTCAAAGCCATAATTGCATCCTTCGATTCCAAACTAGCAGATATGTGTAAAATGCAAATGGTAAATAAATAGTAGAGATGCACGAGTACCGATTCTGGTGTCGGGTATTTGCCCGATACCGCGCTCATTAACTCGTACTCGTACTCGCAAACGAGGCTCCGATACTAAACATCCGATACGGTGAGCCTAGTGCACGTCGCTGCGTTATTCCTGGTTCACACTACACGATTTTTGCCCTGATTTTCGCTCGGCGGCCGGTCGGCGCTAGATTTGCCGGCTCGGGAGCGACTCGGCGTTCGCTCGGCGATCAAAACTCGGCACTCGATCGCTATGTGTGAACTATCCAAAACTCGATCCGACCGGCTCGCCGAGCGCTCGAGTTTTCTAGCGCGTCAGATATCTGATCTGAGACGTGCGACTGGGAACGAGTGACACGTCGAACAGCCAATGAGAACGCAGGATACGGCGTGAGGGGAAACGCAGGAGAGGAGTGTAAACAGGTGGGACAGGGGGATGATATAGTTTATATCAGAATACATCAGCACACACACACACGGTTTACAGTATTTCTGACCTGATCGTTCGTTCTCTACAAAACGTAACAACAAAACACCGACATTGCAAAAATATTTATTAACCTCCAACTCACTACAGAACAATCCATGCTGTTCGTGTTGCCAAATCCACTCAGATTCATTTATTTTTCCTCCTTGATTTCATCACGTCAGCGCACAAACACTTCGATCACTCGCTACTTGTTGACGTGCATTTTTGGACGTGGTATCATTAAACTTCTCGTTACTTCTCACGTGTGTTTTTCTTAAAAAAAAAAAAAACAACGTATTCTAAATAGGTATTGGTATCGGTATCGGCAAGTACAAAAATACATGTACTTGTACTCGTACTCGGTTGGGAAAAAATGGTATCGATGCATCCCTAATAAATAGTGTCCAGTGTCTAGTCAGTGTTATATAATGTTTACCTAGTGTAACTTATAAAATGAGCAAAAAACACAAATATTACCCATATTAACGGTGAACTGAACTTGTGTTTTGCCTAGTATAGAGCAAAGATGAGTGTACACGGCTGTTACACGGCTGTTAGTTTTACCATTTCTAGTTGATTTGTCAAAGTTCATGCTGTAGGACAATATCATACCTGTATTCTCTTTCAAACAGTTATGATGCATAAAATGTGAAAAGAATTGTACAAGTTTTGCCCAGCTTTAGTTTACATGGTTGTGGTAATTATCTGTTCATCATGATACACAAGAAAAGTCTATTGAAAAAACATTTTCTGTGTGTGTTTTAGCTGGGCTTGGTCGCACCGGTACGCTGATAGGCTGCTACCTGATGAAGCACTTTAAACTGACTGCTGCCGAGGCAATCGCCTGGATCAGAATCTGCCGACCCGGATCGGTGATCGGACCTCAGCAGAGTTTTATTGTGGAGTAAGTAATGCGTCATGATTACAGACATTATGTCAAACAATCTGAACAAGTGTTTGTAAATTCTTACGAATTCGTCCTACAGTAAACAGTCAAACCTATGGGCGGAGGGTGAGCTGTACCGGCAGAAGCAGAGCGAGCAGGAAAACGGCTCAAACAAAGCGGCCGTCACGGGAATACTGTCGGGTGTGGACGACATCACAATCAACGGGACCAACAAGAAAAATGCAGCAAGAAAAAAAGGAATGGTGGGTAATCGTTTACAATTTTAGATTATACAGATGATACATATCATTCAGATTATACACCGATCAGCCATAACATTAAAACCACCTCCTTGTTTCTACACTCACTGTCCATTTTATCAGCTCCACTTACCATATAGGAGCACTTTGTAGTTCTACAATTACTGACTGTAGTCCATCTGTTTCTCTTCATGCTTTGTTACCCCCCTTTCATGCTGTTCTTCAATGGTCAGGACCACCACAGGACCACCACAGAGCAGGTATTATTTAGGTGGTGGATCATTCTCAGCACTGCAGTGACACTGACATGGTGGTGGTGTGTTAGTGTGTGTTATGCTGGTATGAGTGGATCAGACACAGCAGCGCTGCTGGAGTTTTTAAACACCTCACTGTCACTGCTGGACTGAGAATAGTCCATCAGCCAAAAAATATCCAGCCAACAGCGCCCCGTGGGCAGCATCCTGTGACCACTGATGAAGGTCTAGAAGATGACCGACTCAAACAGCAGCAATAGATGAGCGATCGTCTCTGACTTTACATCTACAAGGTGGACCAACTAGGTAGGAGTGTCTAATAGAGTGGACAGTGAGTGGACACGGTATTTAAAACTCCAGCAGCGCTGCTGTGTCTGATCCACTCATACCAGCACAGTGTCACTGCAGTGCTGAGAATGATCCACCATCTAAATAATACCTGCTCTGTGGGGGTCCTGACCATTGAAGAACAGCAAGAAAGGAGGCTAACAAAGCATGTAGAGAAACAGATGGACTACAGACAGTAATTGTAGAACTACAAAGTGCTTCTATATGGTAAGTGGAGCTGATAAAATGGACAGTGAGTGTAGAAACAAGGAGGTGGTTTTAATGTTATGGCTGATCGGTGTATAAAGGAGTTTATGTATTTGTTAGCTACTGTGTAACTGAAACAGTTGAGCAATAATTAGGACAGGTGTCCACATTTCTTCTATAGTGAATGAGCACTTTATTTTGCTGCTTGTCCATGAATTTATTCATTTATCAAACTTTTTTCAGTATAATGATGAGGAAGAGGAGTCCAGTGGCTTTACCCAAGGGGACAAACTAAGAGCATTAAAGAGTAAACGCCAGTCCAGAGTTTCTACTGGCTCTTTATCGTAAGTACCTTCATCACATCTCGCAGTGACTTTCCTCTCTACAACCGTAATGAGCAGTTTGGCATCTTAGAATGCGTATCATATTGAACCTTAAGGCAGACAGGATCAAACTGGATTGATTAATCTTTATTTTTTGACGTTGATAAATCTACAGTATTGATATGATGCCAGCATGCCACCATGGCAACATTCTTTAAGGATCTTGGGCCAACACCTTACAGAATTCATGGCACGAACAACTAACACTGCTGTATGCATATTTTAATGTTTTGCTGCAGGCATCTAACCAGAGCGGTAGAGAGAACAGAGCGGCGACACTCCCATAGGGAACCGTTGGAAAGGGGGCGGGACATTTTTTCTGCACAGCTTCCGGGTTGTGGAGCTCTGTATAGTTCCAAACATCCCATAGAGCCCCATTCATTTCCACTACTTATCAAACATTTTTAGCTGTATGTTGCTTTGTTTTAAAAAAATTATGAATTTAATGTCATTAATATACTTAATACTGTTATTGTTTAGCATTTGCTCAGCACTAAATGTTACATGTTTATCTTAATTAATAGGTATAACCGAATTTAGCTGAGTCAGTTCAGCTTAATTAATGACACACGAGTCTTTTCACCTAAAATGAGTTGATTAATCAAGAGTCTTGTTACAGAAATGATCATAAAACATTAGAACCACAATAAATCATTATACTTTTACTTTCATACTTAAGTACATTTGAAGGTAAATTTAGTTTAGTACTTTAGTGGAGGTAAAGAGTATTTTTACTTTTACTACTACTTTTACTGGAGTAATATGTTACCTTGGATATCTCTACTTTAACTCAACTACATGGTTTGTGTACCTTGTCCACCACTTACATTAGACAAAATGAACTTGTGCATATTCATAATGAATTCATTCATGTATTACATGTAGGAATCAATTATTAATCACTCATGAAATAAGAGATGAATGAAGCTATTACATGTACCTGCACTATAATGTTAAAGGTACGGTAATGTGTTTATGAATCTGTTCATTCAGTGCAGGTAAACCTTATGAATCCAGCACATGACTTAAAGTTTAGCCAAAATGATTATTATTATGAATCCTCAGGAAAGTGAAGGGAGATTAGTTTATGCAAAAAAACAAAACAAAAAAACTTTAATCTCTGTACTGTATATTGTCTCTACTACTTAATGATATCGCATTATGTAATGTATGCTAATATAATGTACTGTGTGTTAACAAGAACGACCTATTAACAAGTCATTATAAACATCAATCTTCCACTTTATATACCAAACTGACATTGAAGCAGATGCAGTAAATGTAAAGGCAGTTTAAAATACCCAGAAATTGTACAAATGTTTATTATTTGCCGTTTAATATTTCATTCACTGCTGCCTGTCCCATATGAGAACATGACAGCGCCGGGTTTGTTTGGAACTATTGAGGGTTACATGAACCGCGAGATCGAGGAGTGTCGCAACTCTCTCTATCTACGGCTCTGCATCTACCCTAATACTGTCTGACCTGCATGATGCAATGTGTTTCGAGGCTATGCTTAATGTACACATTCTGTTGCTTGTTGGCTGCCATTAACGTGTTGAATGCATGACTGTAGGCTACCTAAGGCTGCTTAAAACGGCCCACATATTTCCCTCTGCTTCAGTATAAATCACCTCAGTTCTACCATCTGATATTAATGCTACCAATTTGGGCAAAAATCGTCAAGTTAGTCTTCACGCAGTGTAACTAATAACTATACAATTGCATTTCATCGTTGCAGTTGTTACAAATAATGTTCATGCTTGACCTAGGCTGGGGTAGAGGGAAACGGTCATTTGCCTAGAAGTCTTTTGTCTCTTCTTCCTTCTTATTGTGTTGTGTTTAAACTGTCCCTCCCCCATGTCTAGATGGCTGGTAGCTTCTTCACTTTGTAGCCTTGTCCTGTGGTGCCTGTTATTTGGCTTCCCCTCTTCTGCCCTGCATTACTGTGTAGGCAGGTCAGGATTGTAAGTGAGCTCTCGCCTGAACCACTTACCCCCTCTCTGGACTTAAAATGCTGTAAGTGTGTTCGTGTCTCTCCATTCTCAATAACCCTCTTGTTTCTTTTCTGTTTCCCCCCTGAACACAATGACAGATTTTATTTCAGCAACATTTCTGTTGAGTTTGAGTGTATATTGTTTTATTTTATTCCTAGACACAGTTTTATATCATGACAACACTAGTAAACAGTATTCATTGTGGAGATCTGATAGACCCATAGTGTATCTGGGCACACCAAATAAGGAACTTGCTGGCCTGCTGGCCACTTCCTAAGTAGAGAGGATTCTGACTGACATCAGCTATTGAGTCAGTCTAGTCAAAAAGTGATTGTGCCATCATCTGTCCCCGCCTACTGCCGCAGTTTAAGCTTACCGAGCAAGTTATGGCTAACATCTAACAGCTAACATCTCCCTCTGTGTACTGTTAAACTGTCACTGACCAACCCAAAATTTGCAAATAAATGACATTTATACATCTTCATAAAATATTTTGAGAATTACGTGCATTGGAAAATAACGGCTCACTGGCCGCTCAGGTGGCGCAGCGGTAAAAACACACGCCGCAACCAGACCGGGATCTCGAATACATCTTGCCGGCTGAAGGCTGAGCGGCCACGCGAACAACGATCGACCGGTTGTTTGACCAGGTGGGCGGGACCGAGCCGGATATGGGTCTCTCTCTGTCGGACTGGTGCGATTACGACCTCTGCCTGCTGATTACAGGCGCCTGCACAGAGATGGGGAAGGAGTGCTCTCAGGGTGCGTCTCTCCGTACACAGCGCTAGGTGGCACAACACTCGTCAACGTGTGGGTGATGAGATGCATGCGGCTTGCTGCCCACGTGTCGGAGGGGGCGTGGGTTAGCTCCGATCTCCTCGGTCAGAGCAGGGATCGGCGTTGGCAGAGAGGACGCGCGATGCAATTGAGCAATTGGACGCGCTAAAGGGGGAGAAAACTGCTTACTTGGAAACCCAACCATAAAGTTGCAACCTAATGTTTCCGGAGACAATATGGAATTAGGCTGACTTAAGTCTTAAGTCACTGTTCTCTTTATTTAGGCTGAAATACCTCAACTAGCTTATTTTCCTCTTTGCTTGGTCATGTAGTAAATTCTTCTATTGCAAACACATGCTTTTCTTGCCTCTCTATATCTGCAGCCTCGATCTTGATGATGTTTTCCCTTAGTATTTGTGGACAACCAGATTTCACCTGTGAAACCCCTACACACCAGGGTGTTTGTTGACACACAGAGGCTTGTGGTTGGCGCATGCTGTCCAATTGCCAAGCCCTCTTTTCGTTCTGGTACTTTCCTCCCCTGTACTTGGAACATAGTCTCGTATTCAGGCTTGCAGAGGAGCATCAGAAATACATTACTCCTTCGTTTCCCTTAGCTGGTCTCGGCCCTTTTAGCATTTGCGTACTGCTTTCCTTGTGTATTGAACCACCACCTGCTGCAATTTAGAGGAAAAATAAAATTCATATCAGGTCAAATGCTCACTGATGTAGATCAGTGGTCGCCAACCTTTTTTGCACCACGGGCCGGTTTCATATAAGATATGATTTCACGGGCCATTGGCGAGGAGCATAACAATACGCCTCACCAATGGTGGAAAATCAGTGGGAACCCTGCGTTTGTGGGCTTAATTTTTTGGTATCATGTGACTGATAAAGGTACGTAAAGGTAGAAAATAAAAAATTTCTGTGCGACCTGGTAATAAATGACCCACGGACCGGTGCATGGTTGAGGACCACTGATGTAGATCATTTGCGTAAAAATTTTGGACACTCCAGATCTACACCTATCAGCCATAACATTAAAACCACCTCCTCGTTTCTACACTCACTGTCCTTTTTATCAGCTCCACTTACCATATAGAAGCACTTTGTAGTTCTACAATTACTGACTGTAGTCCATCTGTTTCTCTGCATACTTTTTTAACCTGCTTTCATGCTGTTCTTCAATGGTCTGGACCCCCACAGGACCACCACAGAGAAGGTATTATCTGGGTGGTGGGTCATTCTCAGCGCTGCAGTGACACTGACATGGTGGTGGTGTGTTAGTGTGTGTTGTGCTGGTATGAGTGGATCAGACACAGCAGCACTGATGGAGTTTTTAAATACCGTGTCCACTCACTGTCCACTCTAGTAGACACACCTACCTAGTCGATCCACCTTGTAGATGTAAAGTCAGAGACGATCGCTCATCTATTGCTGCTGTTTGAGTCGGTCATCTTCTAGACCTTCATCAGCGGTCACAGGACGCTGCTCATGGGGCGCTGTTGTCTGGATATTTTTGTGAGTGGACTATTCTCAGTCCAGCAGAGACAGTGAGGTGTCTGATCCACTCATACCAGCACAACACACACTAACACACCACCACCATGTCAGTGTCACTGCAGTGCTGAGAATGATCCACCACCTAAATAATACCTGCTCTGTGGTGGTCCTGTGGGGGTCCTGACCATTGAAGAACAGCATGAAAGGAGGATAACAAAGCATGCAGAGAAACAAATGGACTACAGTCAGTAATTGTAGAACTACAAAGTGCTTATATATGGTAAGTGGAGCTGATAAAATGGACAGTGAGTGTAGAAACAAGGAGGTGGTTTTAATGTTATGGCTGATCGGTGTATATTAAACCCGACTGTATGTGGCTAAATTAAGTGTGAATTGTTTGTGTTTATGCAGGATCATTCTTTCAAGTACTCAAAGCTGCAAATCTGTAGATACCACAGATTCCTCTGATGATGTGGACGACAGGAAAAGAAGCAGATCCACCCTTGGCACAAACCGAAGCAGCAGGTTGGTATTCGTTCAGTCACAGCTTTTAACGGTTATATTTACATGTTAAAACAAGCTAACTCGACGGTCTATAATGAATTCATTGCTTTCCTTTTGACAGCCCGTTATTACATGCCAGACTCGCCCGTTCGTTAGGAAACGTATCCGTATTGGCCAGTGAACAGAAGCATGAGTTGTGTGAAGTTAATCCAGGCCCCATGGCTACAGCTATCATGAGCAAGCGGTCAAACATTAAACGAATCAAATCAACCAGCAGTGAGCCACTTGGTCTCTGCTCAACCAAGCCGTATGGCCACAGCATGAGTCTTCTAAACGTAGTAAGTTATTAGCAGATAAACATCACAAAACGAGCTCTGCTTTACTTGACTTTCAGCATGACTTGCAGGCTGCGGCTTCTCTCGACTCTTGGCTTATCACTTTTCTCTCTGTTTAGTGTGATTTTGCACTCCTAGAAATGTGTAAAACTGCCCGTAGGCTGCTGCTTAAAACCTCCAAAAGTAGGGTGACCAAAGCAGTTTACTGTACATGTGAACGAAAGCCCGTCGACCACATTGTGGCTTAAAATTGTTCCGCCTGTGCCGCTCGGGCTGCGCAGCGGTAAAAACACACGCCGCAACCGGAGCTGGATCTCGAGTGCGTCGTATCGAATCCAGCTCTGCCTTACCGACGATTGAACGACGATTGGCCTGTTGTTCAGATGGGCGGGACTAAGGTCGGAAGTGGGTCTTTCTCTGTCAGAATGGTGCGGTTACGACCTCTGCTGGCTGATTAGAGGCGTATACACAGAGATGAGGAAGGAGTGCACTTAGGGTGTGAACACTCGTCAACGTGTGGGTGGACAGATGCATACGGCTTGCTGCCCACGTGTCGGAGGGGGAGTGGGTTAGCTTCGATCTCCTCGGTCAGGGCAGGGATCGGCAGAGGCAGAGAGGATGCGTGATGCAAATTGGGCAATTGGACGCGCTAAAGAGGGAGAAAATGCATTAAAAATGCTTTTATTGGCTACCAGTTGTGTCAAAACGATTGCATAAACATCTGGAAATACCAGTTGACACCACAGCTGACCTATCAAGATCTGTGAAAAAGGTTCTCTGGGGTCTCCGTCAGGTACGTATATTGGACAGAATTGCCTATAGGCTGCATTCAAAGTCACTAAATGGTATGGCACTGGTGAGATTGGACAGTCCATTAAGAGACAAAGTAACTTCTGCTTTAGATTGCTTATAAGCAGACTCAAACATAATAGAGTTCATGCCATAAAATGACACAAATATGTGTTAAACATGGTGTTCAAATCCAAACAAACAAACTTTAGTTTGCTTCAGCTACCTCACATTCACAATTATTTCTCCTTGTTTAAGTAAAACGCACTCCTTAAATCGTTTTTGTAATATTTAAAATGACAATCCTAAATCTCTGGAAATAATACATTCCTTATAGGTTTGGTTATATTTATTTGACAGAGTATAAATAGGAGTATGGGCAGTTTGGAATACAGCCATGGGTTACATGCATTCTCCCTCATGTTCTGTTTGTGGTCCCTGAGACCCCAGAGCTTTTAACAGCTCACAAAATATCCTAAACCCTTTTCAATCAGCTTGGGCGGCACGGTGGCTCAGTGGGTAGCACTGTCACCCCACAGCAAGAAGGTCCTGGGTTGGATCCAAAGTGTGGAGTTTGCATGTTCTCCCCGTGTCTGTGTGGGTTTCCTCCCACAGTTCAAAGACGTGCAAGTGAGGTGAATTGGAGACACTAAATTGTCCACGACTGTGTTCGATATAACCTTGAGAAGTGATGAATCTTGTGTAATGAGTAACTACAACAAACAAACAAACAAACTTTTCAATCAGCTTGATACTTCATGAGTATTTTCCTAATTTTATGAAAACTGCAAATAAACAAAATTTTTATATTGATATTGTGCTGCAAGTACCCCATAATTTATACACCCCTGTTTAATGTATACACCTCTAAAATACATGATTAAATAAAATAGTCTGTTGTTGAGGGTACAGCTGACTCTCTAATACACCCTTTAGAAAATCTCCCACCTTTACCTCTCTATGGGACCTCAAAGAGAGCAAGACAGTGAAGTCGGTGTCAACAGAACACGGGGTTTGTTCGAAAACCTAGTGATCTCTCTACATAGACAGCATTTCACGTCATCCTGTGCGCGCTCCCGAAAAGGAGGCTGTTCGAAATCCTAGATGCCTTAAAATGCTTTCTTGATGGCGAAGGCAATCCCAGCATTCAGTGCGGCATGACTGTTCTCACAAAAAAATAACAAATATGCCGGACGATGCAAAGCAAAGAAAGAACGGATTTATTTTCAATATAAGTGTAAAGGTGCACAAGTGTCATTTATTTGCAAGTTCTCGCTCGTCAGGGACAGTTGAACTGTCTTCGGTACACAGGGGGAGATGTTAGTTGACATGCTAGCACGTTGTGCCACCTCATCCCATTGGTTTGAATGGCATTGATGCTAACTGTGTTAGCTTAGTGAGCGAAAACCGATGTAGTCGCTGTCTAAGCAGTGCGTTCGAATAACCTGCCTTGTAAGTCAATGACTTATTAGAATCCTCTCTACTTAGGCAGCTGCCTGTTTAGACAGTAAGACAGCAAGACTCAAGCTCACTAGGTCTTCGAACACACCCACAGAGTTAAGCAGCATATACTTTTAGCACTACATGCAGTAATTGGCAATTCACACAACATTAATTTAACATTAAATCCGCTGAGACATAAACATACAAGCTTAAAAATGACTAAAATAATCAGTGATCAAATATTAAGTAATATTCACATCAGATCTTGTTGAGGGTAGCATGAAGATGATGTTAGTGCACTGGAATGCACAACGTCCTTGCATTAAATTTCAACCATTTTAACCAGCATGTACGTCTGCCTGTCTCTCTTTTTTTTTTACCCTGTCTGCATGTAACAGAAGAGCCGTGTGCAGAAGAAAGAAATCGAAAAGCACTTTGCAATCAATGCGCTTTACAAGACTATGGTATTTCATCTTTCTCTTTCTCTCACTTGTGTTGTTGGCTTTCTTCTGCCTTGTCAGCCTTTTAATCGTGCACATTTTAGTACATACAGAGATTGTTCTGCTTGATCATATATTTCTCTGTCCTTGCAGTCATGCCATCCCTAAAGCCAGAACACCTCTACTGCGATAGATGGAGGGTTTGTGTAGACTGACCGAGGGAGTAACTTTACAAAGTCTGCATTGTTATCATTATTATTGTTGTTATTCCAGTGATTTAGTTCAATATACCACTAACATAAATACCTGTGTCGGTAACGTTTGTCTGCTTACCAAGAAAAGCCAGGATCAAGTGAGCTCGAGTGCCAGAATTACATCTTTATTCTGTTAAACAAGGAGTCTAAGATTTGTATTATGTATCTTGTCATTGTTATCATTTTTGCTATAATTTGCTAATCTGTGAACTGATTCGGAGACTAATGTGAATCTGCTTTTGTTCAGCTGTGAGCTGTATATGAGGAATATTTGTGGATTGAAATTACTTGTACATTTTTACCTGTAAATACTGTGTATAACTTCTTTTTTTTATTTTAAGCTGTTCTGTCTAAACTTATTTCCTGAACGCATTTAAATCATGTGCTGAACATTATTTGGAAATAGAAAAAAAATATTTTATCTTGTGTTCTTACTAATGAAAATCCTAATGTACTGTTAATTGTGTTTTTTATGATGCTACCCATAATGGTCTGTTTTTCATCATGCTAATATTGGTACTATAAAAATAACTTGACTTATTTTTTGAAAATGTGCTGTTTTCTTTTCATCTGATCAGTGTTCAGATCATTGAAATGCCACTCTGCTTTCAGTCTAAAAGTTGTGCTGACAGTGTTGTGCTTTACGAGTGTATTTACTACGTATCTTTGTTCCATCTCCTATATTTTTATAGTAGAAACAGACCAGGCAAGTCTCTCATTAAACTGTATTTCTTCATCGTTTTCATGAATTATTGAAGATCGAGACCAAAATGTCTGAAATAACTTCAGTCCTTAACAAGATTTGTAAACAGTTTTATCTGATTAACATTAAAACCACCTCCTTGTTTCTACACTCACTGTCCATTTTATCAGCTCCACTTACCATATAGAAGCACTTTGTAGTTCTACAATTACTGACTGTAGTCCATCTGTTTATCGACTTACTGTTTTTAACCAGCTTTCACCCTGTTCTTCAATGTTCAGGACCACCACAGAGCAGGTATTATTTAGGTGGTGGATCATTCTCAGCACTGCAGTGACACTGACATGGTGGTGGTGTGTTAGTGTGTGTTGTGCTGGTATGAGTGGATCAGACACAGCAGTGCTGCTGGAGTTTTAAAATGCCATGTCCACTCACTGTCCACTCTATTAGACACTCCTACCTAGTTGGTCCACCTTGTAGATGTAAAGTCAGAGACGGTCGCTCATCTATTGCTGCTGTTTGAGTCGTCATCTTCTAGACCAGGGGTGTCAAACTCACGGCCCGCGGGCCAGATCCGGCCCGCGAGAGGTTTAACGACTGTATGATTGTTGTGATGGTTCGAGTCGTTACAGAGACGCGCTTATAATTTAATGCGCTCCTCAATAATAAATAAATGCAAATAATTATATTGCAATATAATACCCAAGCATTGTCTGTAAGTAGTGGCGTTTATATTCTCAGTTGTTAGTAAATGTTTAGTGAGTATATCACAGCGTTTTAGTTACAAATTTACCGTAATTAAATACTGTTGTTACGTTACTATAGCAATTAGTAACTTTACACACAATTTTAACTCCTTATTTTACGTTTGGTTAAATCTCATATTGTACCAGATGTAACACTTGACTACAGCTGTGTGCTTTTTACTGTATTAGGTTCTTTATTGTTTTTATTGTTTGTATTTTTACTTCATTTTGATGCACACAGTGTATCACACAGCTGGAAAGCAAATAAACCGACTGTATTCTGAAGAGAGCTGTCTGTCTGTCTGTCTGTCTAGCTGAGCAAGGGGTATAAACTATTAGTGAGGGCAGAATGATTGTCTTAAAAATACACTGTAAAATCCTAAATAAACTGCATCTTTCAAAATGCAGGCTGATTTTGTGACCTGCAAAGTGACACAGCCCGCCAGTAGATGATGTTACACATATTTACACATGATCCTAAAATGTACAAAAAGATAATTAAGAAAATTAAGCATGAGGAGGAAATTTAATGAAAGTGAAAACAAGTTTGTGCTTCAGGAAGAGAAACCGGTGCGTCTCTTGTGTTATGAGGCCGTGTCTGTGGTAAAGGAGGACAATATAAATGCAGAATTCAGCCTCCAAGAAAAACAGCAATGTGACTGCAATCACAGCAGGATACGTTACAATCGGCTTTTTGAGGGCCACCATAATGCTGATGTGGCCCTCGGTGAAAATGAGTTTGACACCCCTGTTCTAGACCTTCATCAGTGGTCACAGGACGCTGCCCACGGGGCGCTGTTGGCTGAATATTTTTGGTTGCTGGACTATTCTCAGGCCAGCAGTGACTGAGGTGTTTAAAAATTCAATCATAATTGCTGTGTCTGATCCACTCATACCAGCACAACACACACTAACACACCACCACCATGTCAGTGTCACTGCAGTGCTGAGAATGATCCACCACCTAAATAATACCTGCTCTGTGGTGGTCCTGTGGGGGTCCTGACCATTGAAGAACAGCATGAAAGGGGGCTAACAAAGCATGCAGAGAAACAGATGGACTACATTCAGTAATTGTAGAACTACAAAGTGCTTCTATATGGTAAGTGGAGCTGATAAAATGGACAGTGAGTGTAGAAACAAGGAGGTGGTTTTAATGTTATGGCTGAGCAGTGTACATACAGTCTTTAATGTTTTAATATGTCTTATAGCACTTAGAGTACTATCATTTTACTATATTCTATATTTATTCTCCAAAGAAAGTCTGTTGTTGACAGGTTTGCATCTGTGAGCATACTTCAGTTATCTGTATGTTTTAATTAACGTACAGATAACTGAAGGCCAGTGATAGCTCAGTGGTTAAGGTTCTGGGCTAGTAAGCAGAAGGTTGCCGGTTCAAGCCCCGCCACCACCAAGTTGCCACTGCTGGGTCCCTGAGCAAGTCTCTTAACCCTCAAATATACATCATGTAAGTCGCTTTGGATAAAAGCGTCTGCTAAATGCTGAAAATGTAAATGTGTAAGCACAAGGGTGCTTAGGTGGCGTAGCAGTATAATGCACTAGTCCACCGACGTCGTCTGAGGTTTAGGTCACGTGTCAAACTTAATTCGTCCCGCCACGTCATTTTAGCTCGCCTGCGAGAGCTTTAAAGATGTATGATCGTCTTAAAATACACTGTAAAATCATACATAAACTGCATCTCCCACAATGCATACCAATTTTGTGACCCACAAAGTGATTGCATCCCACCACTAGATGGCAGTGTTTCCACATCATTGTTTAACTGAGGCGGTTTCCAACAAGCGATGCTGAGAAATATTTACAAATAATCCTAAAATGTACAAGAAGAGAAAATTGAAGCAGAATGAAGAGAATTTAATAAAATATGGGAAAGTGAAAACAAGTTTGTGCTTCAAAAATCGGCCGCGTCTGTATAAATGTAGATATACGTTATAAATATACAGTATAAATTTGGCATTTTGACACCAAACAGAATTTAGCCTCCAAGAAAAACAACAAATTGTCCAAGACTTAAAAGGTGACTGCAATCACAGCAGGATACGTTACAATCGGCCCTTTGAGGACCACCGTAATGCTGACGTGGCCCTCTGTTAAAATGAGTTTGACACCCCTGGTTTAGGTCTTAGTGTTTTAATCAATGCTCAGTAGAGAAGGCCAGGTGAAACCCTACCTGCCTCCCACTGCAGCAGTGACTCCTACTGCCCGGACGAGGTGCCTGCAATGAGCTCTCAATGTATACAGGGAACTGTAGTCTCTGTAAACAAAAAAAGTACGCCATCTGTCGGTGAATTAAAAAACATGGTTAGTGTCAGAGGTGGTGGGTTATAGAATGGGATATTACTTAAACTGAAAAAGGTGCTTTTACTGCAGTATTTGTAGAAGAGCTACTTAACTGCACCACCAAGGTCACTTTGCAGGTTATGTTTAAGAGGGGACAGTTGTGGCCTAGTGGTTAAGGTACTGGACTAGTAATCCAAAGGTTGCTGGTTCAAGCCCCACCACTGCCAGGTCACAACTGTTGGGCTCTTGAGCAAGGCCTTCAATTGCTTAGACAATATACTGTCTCTGTACTGTAAGTCGCTTTGGAATAGGTGAGTCGCTAAATACACAACTCACCTAGACTTGATGAAAATGTTCCCACTTCAGTAAAAGTAACACACCTTCATAAATATTTATAAAGCTGCAATAGTTTATTTCACAAACAGACAGTAAATGAACAATTGATCATAACAGAAACATTAAAATGTAATGTGTGTGTGTACATACACACATTATGATAACTAGATTACCGTTTTCGTGATCAGATTATGATGAATCTCTTAAGTTTACATGAGTAAATCAGTCTACTTTTATGGTGTGATGAGCCGTTTACTTTTCAGTTGGGTTGAAAAACTACTTTTTAATTCTCGTAGTGTTCACATGTAAGTCACCTATTTTATTGACCAAGAAAAGAATCAAAACTTTGGTTTATGAAGTGATTCTAAACCCATGTGGCTTCAATTTACATTAATTTGTGTACAGCCGTGCGTTTCTTCAGATGTAGATTTTGCTTTAAATAAAACATATCAATTAAATGAGGCAGCCAATAAATAACAAAAGTGAACAATTATTTATACAGTGGACCCTTGAGTTACGAACCGTTTACCATACGAACATTTTGGGTTACGAACGATCTTTTCTCAACTTAACATACAAACATTTTGGGTTACGAACGATCTTTTTCAACGTAACGTACGAACATTTTGGGTTACGAACGACCTTTTTCACCTTAACACAAACATTTTGGGTTACGAACGATCTTTTTCAACTTAACATACAAACATTTTGGGTTACGAACGATCTTTTTCAACTTAACATACAAACATTTTGGGTTACGAACGATCTTTTTCAACTTAACATACAAACATTTTGGGTTACGAACGATCTTTTTCAATTTAACATACAAACATTTTGGATTACGAACGATCTTTTTCAACTTAACATACAAACATTTTGGGTTCCGAACAATCTTTTTTCAACTTAACGTACGAACATTTGGGGTTACGAACGATCCTTTTCAATTTAACGTACAAACATTTTGGGTTACGAACGATCTTTTTCAACTTAACATACAAACATTTTGGGTTACGAACGATCTTTTTCAATTTAACATACAAACATTTTGGGTTACGAACGATCTTTTTTCAACTTAACGTACGAACATTTGGGCTTACGAACGATCTTTTTCAATTTAACATACAAACATTTTGGGTTACGAACGATCTTTTTCAACTTAACATACAAACATTTTGGGTTACGAACGATCTTTTTTCAACTTAACATACAAACATTTTGGATTACGAACGATCTTTTTCAACTTAACATACAAACATTTTGGGTTACAAACGATCTTTTTTCAACTTAACGTACAAACATTTTGGGTTACGAACGATCTTTTTTCAACTTAACATACAAACATTTTGGATTACGAACGATCTTTTTCAACTTAACATACAAACATTTTGGGTTACAAACGATCTTTTTTCAACTTAACGTACAAACATTTTGGGTTACGAACGATCTTTTTTCAACTTAACATACAAACATTTGGGGTTACGAACGATCTTTTTCAATTTAACATACAAACATTTTGGGTTACGAACGATCTTTTTTCAACTTAACGTATGAACATTTGGGCTTACGAACGATCTTTTTCAATTTAACATACAAACATTTTGGGTTACGAACGATCTTTTTCAACTTAACATACAAACATTTTGGGTTACGAACGATCTTTTTTCAACTTAACATACAAACATTTTGGATTACGAACGATCTTTTTCAACTTAACATACAAACATTTTGGGTTACAAACGATCTTTTTTCAACTTAACGTACAAACATTTTGGGTTACGAACGATCTTTTTTCAACTTAACACAAACATTTTGGGTTACGAACTATCTTTTTTCAACTTAACGTACAAACATTTTGGGTTACGAACGACCTTTTTCAACTTAACACAAACATTTTGGGTTACGAACTATCTTTTTTCAACATAACATACAAACATTTTGGGTTACGAACAAACTTTTTTCAACATAACGTACAAACGATCTTTTTCAACTTAACGTACGAACAAATTTCGGATTACGAACAGAAATTTGCGAAATACACGTGACGTCACGAACAAGTTGACTCCGACTGTCTCTCTCTCTCTCTCTATATATATAGTGAGCGAACATTCGGACAACAGACTGTGTTTTTTCGGTGTTTTCTTTATATTTTGTAAAATTCTATATTAAAATGTCCTCAAAGAATGTTCTGAGAAAGCACAGTGTTGAGAAAATAAAAAAATGTATTTTTATTTGTTGTTGTATAATTACTCCTGCCAGTAGGTGTCACTGTGTATCAGACAGAAGGGGCAGTGAATGAGAGAGAGAAGAAGGAAATTATTCTTTCATGCAATTACACCTACAAAATACAACATTACTGAAATAAAGAAAGAAATAATAGAGAAATATGAGAGTTATTGTTGTTTCTGGTAGATACATTTTATATAAAAAGAAGGAAATGTATTATGGCGTATGGTGCAGCACACGTACTGTACTGAAATGTGATGTGTGTTCAGGTACAGTACTACTGTGTATTGTTGTTTATTATTATTTATTACAGTAATGTCTATTCTATAATTTTAAGATTTAAGGAAAATAAACTTGTATTTATAACAAAAAAGAGCATTTAAGAGAGGTTAGAGAGGTTAGGTAAGGGGGGGTTTGGGAGGTCTGGCACGGATTAATTCTGTTTACATTATTTCTTATGGGAAAAATAGGTTTAACTAACAAATATTTTGACTTAAGAACAGCCCTTCAGAACCAATTACAATCGTAAGTCAAGGGTCTACCGTATTATACAAAACTGCCACTGTTTGGCTGAACTGATCAGCAGTTTGTGTGGTGCATGCCCTAGATTTCTTCTGATTCTCAGTAAGCTTTTCACAGCGTTATGTACAGTAGATGGTGATTTTATTTAATTATTTACACTTAAACTGCAACCTCAACATCTGTATTAGCCTACCACAAGTTCCAGTCATGTTATGCAGGAATAATACAGGCATTATAACCCTGTAATGAAGCACATCTGTATAACCACAAAACTCTGAACATGTTATAAACCCACCTCAGGAATAATACAGGCATTATAACCCTGTAATGAAGCACATCTGTATTACTACAATACTTTGGTCATGTTATAAGCCCACCTCAGGAATAATACAGGCATTATAACCCTGTAATGAAGCACATCTGTATTACCACAAAACTCTGGTCATGTTATAGACCCACCTCATGAATAATACAGGCATTATAACCCTGTAATGAAGCACATCTGTATTACTACAATACTTTGGTCATGTTATAAGCCCACCTCAGGAATAATACAGGCATTATAACCCTGTAATGAAGCACATCTGTATTACCACAAAACTCTGGTCATGTTATAAACCCACCTCAGGAATAGTACAGGCATTATAACCCTGTAATGAAGCACATCTGTATAACCACAAAACTCTGAACATGTTATAAACCCACCTCAGGAATAATACAGGCATTATAACCCTGTAATGAAGCACATCTGTATTACTACAATACTTTGGTCATGTTATAAGCCCACCTCAGGAATAATACAGGCATTATAACCCTGTAATGAAGCACATCTGTATTACTACAAAACTCTGGTCATGTTATAGACCCACCTCAGGAATAATACAGGCATTATAACCCTGTAATGAAGCACATCTGTATAACCACAAAACTCTGGTCATGTTATAAGCCCACCTCAGGAATAATACAGGCATTATAACCCTGTAATGAAGCACATCTGTATTACCACAAAACTCTGGTCATGTTATAAACCCACCTCAGTAATAATACAGGCATTATAACCCTGTAATGAAGCACATCTGTATTACCACAAAACTCTGGTCATGTTATAAACCCACCTCAGTAATAATACAGGCATTATAAGCCTGTAATGAAACACATCTGTATTACCACAAAACTCTGGTCATGTTATAAACCCACCTCAGGAATAATACAGGCATTATAACCCTGTAATGAAGCACATCTGTATTACCACAAAACTCTGGTCATGTTATAAACCCACCTCAGGAATAATACAGGCATTATAACCCTGTAATGAAGCACATCTGTATTACCACAAAACTCTGGTCATGTTATAAACCCACCTCAGGAATAATACAGGCATTATAACCCTGTAATGAAGCACATCTGTATTACTACAAAACTCTGGTCATGTTATAAACCCACCTCAGGAATAATACAGGCATTATAACCCTGTAATGAAGCACATCTGTATTACTACAAAACTCTGGTCATGTTATAAACCCACCTCAGGAATAATACAGGCATTATAACCCTGTAATGAAGCACATCTGTATTACCACAAAACTCTGGTCATGTTATAAACCCACCTCAGGAATAATACAGGCATTATAACCCTGTAATGAAGCACATCTGTATTACTACAATACTTTGGTCATGTTATAAGCCCACCTCAGGAATAATACAGGCATTATAACCCTGTAATGAAGCACATCTGTATTACCACAAAACTCTGGTCATGTTATAAACCCACCTCAGGAATAGTACAGGCATTATAACCCTGTAATGAAGCACATCTGTATAACCACAAAACTCTGAACATGTTATAAACCCACCTCAGGAATAATACAGGCATTATAACCCTGTAATGAAGCACATCTGTATTACTACAATACTTTGGTCATGTTATAAGCCCACCTCAGGAATAATACAGGCATTATAACCCTGTAATGAAGCACATCTGTATTACTACAAAACTCTGGTCATGTTATAGACCCACCTCAGGAATAATACAGGCATTATAACCCTGTAATGAAGCACATCTGTATAACCACAAAACTCTGGTCATGTTATAAGCCCACCTCAGGAATAATACAGGCATTATAACCCTGTAATGAAGCACATCTGTATTACCACAAAACTCTGGTCATGTTATAAACCCACCTCAGGAATAATACAGGCATTATAACCCTGTAATGAAGCACATCTGTACTTTATTATGTGTTTTGGCGGTTTGGATTATGTAACCCTCCTCCTCCTCCTCCTCTTTCCCTTTAAACCGGACCGATTTCACAAACCATAGCCGTTATACGGTACGCGCGCTCGTTGGCGCACCGATTGGCCCGTGCGCGTGTCCATCACACGGGGGCGCGTGCGGACCGGTTTAAAAAGAGACTCTATACCAATCCGAGTGATGCGAGTTGTACAGGACCTGTCATTGGCTACTGTGCTTTGGTTCTCCTCTTTATCTGATGCTATTGGTGGTTTGACTTGCACTCAGCGAGCGGGCTTTAATATTCTCACTCGTGATTGGATGGGTCGGTACGGGCGCGATTTCTAACGCGGGAAAAGTTGCAGTCGGGTCGAGTCAGGTCGGTCGGTACATCAGACCAGGAGACGCGGAGCTGAGTGGAAAGTACCTCGTTTTACCGGGCGCGGATTTTTACTTTTTTGTACTTTAGAAATGAATGGATTATTAGAGAACTAACTCCTACAGAAGCTATTATTCAGCCTTAATTGCAAGTTCTGGCTCTTGTGGTTGTGTTTTTGAGCGCGTTTTAATTGGCACGTATTATTTTTTTAAAGCAATTATAAAAGAAGTCAGCCTTGAGTTGAGATTTGTATCAGTTTTTTTCAGGATGACAGACGGAAAACACCCGCATGTGATCTTTTGCAACGACTCTCCTAAAAGAGTCCTGGTGTCTGTCATCAAGACCACCACTCCGATCAAACCGAAAGCCGTGGAGTCGCTCATGCCCACCAGTCCCGGGTTCAGTGATTTTATGGTGTATCCGTGGCGATGGGGTGAAAATGCCCATAATGTGACTCTCAGTCCTGGATCAGGCACCGGAGGAGCTTCTCCACCCCAGAACAGCTCAGCTACAGAAGCGGACACCTCAGCATGCTCTGATTTAAAGGTAACACCAGTACTGCAACTTATTTCACTTTGATCTTATTTCACTTTAATCGTTTGTAAACTGTGTGTGAACTAAAAGGAAAAAAATCCTTTCATCTGTAG
Organism: Trichomycterus rosablanca; assembly: GCF_030014385.1. Lineage (NCBI taxonomy): Eukaryota > Metazoa > Chordata > Actinopteri > Siluriformes > Trichomycteridae > Trichomycterus > Trichomycterus rosablanca. Next base: position 4,175,347 of record NC_085994.1, read on the forward strand.
CGCATGAGTTACAATGTAACTTAAATGTAACAACTTATGATTGATACTTTGTATCCAAGTCGCACATGATGCGTTTGATCTTTTATATTGGTGACATTGTAACTAAAATGCCTTTAGATAAGTAACGCGCATATAGGATATATATGCATATACGCGCATATAGATCAAACCAGATGAAACAGAGCAGCGTTTGTGAATCGCCCGCGTTTAAGGTGGAACATGATGGATTTTAAACTTTCACTTCCGACTGCAGCAGCTGCTCCCTGAATGACGTCCTGCGCGCCAAAAAATGACCGGCAATTACAAAAAAGCCACTCTTAACCCTCCTGTTATGTTTACGGCTCAAATTGACCCGTCTTAATGTTTCAAAATCTAAAAAGATATAGTATATATAGTTCAAAGTATTTTTTGGTATGAAACTTCATTGATTTCACTTATTAAGCCAAGCAGAAGGAGTAAATTATATATGTGTATGTATTTGCATGTATGCATATGTATGTATATGTATATATATGTCTATATGTATGTATATATGTGTATATGTATATATATATGTGTATATGTATGTATATGTGTATATATATGTATGTATATGTGTATATATATGTGTATATGTGTATATATATGTGTATATGTATGTATATGTGTATATATATGTGTATATGTATGTATATGTGTATATATATGTGTATATGTATGTATATGTGTATATATATGTGTATATGTATGTATATGTGTATATATGTGTATATGTATGTATATGTGTATATATATGTGTATATGGATGTATATGTGTATATATATGTGTATATGTATGTATATGTGTATATATATGCGTATATGTATGTATATGTGTATATATATGTGTATATGTATGTATATGTGTATATGTATGTATATGTGTATATATATGTGTATATGTATGTATATGTGTATATATATGTGTATATGTATGTATATGTGTATATGTATGTATATGTGTATATATATGTGTATATGTATGTATATGTGTATATATATGTGTATATGTATGTGTATATGTATGTATATGCGTATATGTATGTATATGTGTATATATATGTGTATATGTATGTATATGTGTATATATATGTGTATATGTATGTATATGTGTATATATATGCGTATATGTATGTATATGTGTATATATATGTGTATATGTATGTATGTATATGTGTATATGTATGTATATGCGTATATGTATGTATATGTGTATATATGTGTATATGTATGTATATGTGTATATATGTGTATATGTATGTATATGTGTATATATATGTGTATATGTATGTATATGTGTATATATATGTGTATATGTATGTATATGTGTATATATGTGTATATGTATGTATATGTGTATATATGTGTATATATACGTGTATGTGTATATATATGTGTATATGTATGTATATGTGTATATATATGTATATATGTATGTATATGTGTATATGTATGTATATGTGTATATATATGTGTATATGTATGTATATGTGTATATATATGTGTATATGTATGTATATGTGTATATATATGTGTATATGTATGTATATGCGTATATGTATGTATATGTGTATATATATGTGTATATGTATGTATATGCGTATATGTATGTATATGTGTATATATATGTGTATATGTATGTATATGTGTATATATATGTGTATATGTATGTATATGTGTATATATATGTGTATATGTATGGATATGTGTATATATATATGTGTATATGTATGTATATGCGTATATGTATGTATATGTGTATATATATGTGTATATGTATGTATATGCGTATATGTATGTATATGTGTATATATATGTGTATATGTATGTATATGTGTATATATGTGTATATGTATGTATATGTGTATATATGTGTATATATATGTGTATATGTATGTATATGTGTATATATATGTGTATATGTATGTATATGTGTATATGTATGTATATGTGTATATATATGTGTATATGTATGTATATGCGTATATGTATGTATATGTGTATATATATGTGTATATGTATGTATATGTGTATATGTATGTATATGTGTATATATACAGTGTATCACAAAAGTGAGTACACCCCTCACATTTCTGCAAATATTTTATTATATCTTTTCATGGGACGACACTATAGACATGAAACTTGGATATAACTTAGAGTAGTCAGTGTACAACTTGTATAGCAGTGTAGATTTACTGTCTTCTGAAAATAACTCAACACACAGCCATTAATGTCTAAATAGCTGGCAACATAAGTGAGTACACCCCACAGTGAACATGTCCAAATTGTGCCTAAAGTGTCAATATTTTGTGTGACCACCATTATTATCACTGCCTTAACCCTCCTGGGCATGGAATTCACCAGAGCTGCACAGGTTGCTACTGGAATCCTCTTCCACTCCTCCATGATGACATCACGGAGCTGGTGGATGTTAGACACCTTGAACTCCTCCACCTTCCACTTGAGGATGCGCCACAGGTGCTCAGTTGGGTTTAGTCCATCACCTTTACCTTCAGCTTCCTCAGCAAGGCAGTTGTCATCTTGGAGGTTGTGTTTGGGGTCGTTATCCTGTTGGAAAACTGCCATGAGGCCCAGTTTTCGAAGGGAGGGGATCATGCTCTGTTTCAGAATGTCACAGTACATGTTGGAATTCATGTTTCCCTCAATGAACTGCAGCTCCCCAGTGCCAGCAACACTCATGCAGCCCAAGACCATGATGCTACCACCACCATGCTTGACTGTAGGCAAGATACAGTTGTCTTGGTACTTCTCACCAGGGCGCCGCCACACATGCTGGACACCATCTGAGCCAAACAAGTTTATCTTGGTCTCGTCAGACCACAGGGCATTCCAGTAATCCATGTTCTTGGACTGCTTGTTTTCAGCAAACTGTTTGCTGGCTTTCTTGTACGTCAGCTTCCTTCTGGGATGACGACCATGCAGACCGAGTTGATGCAGTGTGCGGCGTATGGTCTGAGCACTGACAGGCTGACCTCCCACGTCTTCAACCTCTGCAGCAATGCTGGCAGCACTCATGTGTCTATTTTTTAAAGCCAACCTCTAGATATGTCGCCGAACACGTGGACTCAACTTCTTTGGTCGACCCTGGCGAAGCCTCTTCCGAGTGGAACCTGTCCTGGAAAACCGCTGTATGACCTTGGCCACCATGCTGTAGCTCAGTTTCAGGGTGTTAGCAATCTTCTTATAGCCCAGGCCATCTTTGTGGAGAGCAACAATTCTATTTCTCACATCCTCAGAGAGTTCTTTGCCATGAGGTGCCATGTTGAATATCCAGTGGCCAGTATGAGAGAATTGTACCCAAAACACCAAATTTAACAGCCCTGCTCCCCATTTACACCTGGGACCTTGACACATGACACCAGGGAGGGACAACGACACATTTGGGCACAATTTGGACATGTTCACTGTGGGGTGTACTCACTTATGTTGCCAGCTATTTAGACATTAATGGCTGTGTGTTGAGTTATTTTCAGAAGACAGTAAATCTACACTGCTATACAAGCTGTACACTGACTACTCTAAGTTATATCCAAGTTTCATGTCTATAGTGTTGTCCCATGAAAAGATATAATGAAATATTTGCAGAAATGTGAGGGGTGTACTCACTTTCGTGATACACTGTATGTGTATATGTATGTATATGCGTATATGTATGTATATGTGTATATATATGTGTATATGTATGTATATGTGTATATATATGTGTATATGTATGTATATGTGTATATATACAGGGGTTGGACAAAATAACTGAAACACCTGTCATTTTAGTGTGGGAGGTTTCATGGCTAAATTGGACCAGTCTGGTGGCCAATCTTCATTAATTGCACATTGCACCAGTAAGAGCAGAGTGTGAAGGTTCAATTAGCAGGGTAAGAGCACAGTTTTGCTCAAAATATTGCAATGCACTCAACATTATGGGTGACATACCAGAGTTCAAAAGAGGACAAATTGTTGGTGCACGTCTTGCTGGCGCATCTGTGACCAAGACAGCAAGTCTTTGTGATGTATCAAGAGCCACGGTATCCAGGGTAATGTCAGCATACCACCAAGAAGGACAAACCACATCCAACAGGATTAACTGTGGACGCAAGAGGAAGCTGTCTGAAAGGGATGTTCGGGTGCTAACCCGGATTGTATCCAAAAAACATAAAACCACGGCTGCCCAAATCACGGCAGAATTAAATGTGCACCTCAACTCTCCTGTTTCCACCAGAACTGTCCGTCGGGAGCTCCACAGGGTCAATATACACGGCCGGGCTGCTATAGCCAAACCTTTGGTCACTCGTGCCAATGCCAAACGTCGGTTTCAATGGTGCAAGGAGCGCAAATCTTGGGCTGTGGACAATGTGAAACATGTATTGTTCTCTGATGAGTCCACCTTTACTGTTTTCCCCACATCCGGGAGAGTTACGGTGTGGAGAAGCCCCAAAGAAGCTTACCACCCAGACTGTTGCATGCCCAGAGTGAAGCATGGGGGTGGATCAGTGATGGTTTGGGCTGCCATATCATGGCATTCCCTTGGCCCAATACTTGTGCTAGATGGGCGCGTCACTGCCGAGGACTACCGAACCATTCTGGAGGACCATGTGCATCCAATGGCGGTGCCGTGTATCAGGATGACAATGCACCAATACACACAGCAAGACTGGTGAAAGATTGGTTTGATGAACATGAAAGTGAAGTTGAACATCTCCCATGGCCTGCACAGTCACCAGATCTAAATATTATTGAGCCACTTTGGGGTGTTTTGGAGAAGCGAGTCAGGAAACGTTTTCCTCCACCAGCATCACGTAGTGACCTGGCCACTATCCTGCAAGAAGAATGGCTTAAAATCCCTCTGACCACTGTGCAGGACTTGTATATGTCATTTCCAAGACGAATTGATGCTGTATTGACCGCAAAAGGAGGCCCTACACCATACTAATAAATTATTGTGGTCTAAAACCAGGTGTTTCAGTTTCATTGTCCAAACCCTGGTATATATGTGTATATGTATGTATATGTGTATATATATATATGTATGTGTATGTGTATATGTATGTAAATGTGTATGTATATGTGTGTGTATATGTGTATATACTGTATGTGTATATGTATGTATATGGGTAAATATGCGTGTGTATATACAGTGTATCACAAAAGTGAGTACACCCCTCACATTTCTGCAGATATTTAAGTATATCTTTTCATGGGACAACACTGACAAAATGACACTTTGACACAATGAAAAGTAGTCTGTGTGCAGCTTATATAACAGTGTAAATTTATTCTTCCCTCAAAATAACTCAATATACAGCCATTAATGTCTAAACCACTGGCAACAAAAGTGAGTACACCCCTTAGTGAAAGTTCCTGAAGTGTCAATATTTTGTGTGGCCACCATTATTTCCCAGAACTGCCTTAACTCTCCTGGGCATGGAGTTTACCAGAGCTTCACAGGTTGCCACTGGAATGCTTTTCCACTCCTCCATGACGACATCACGGAGCTGGCGGATATTCGAGACTTTGCGCTTTTCCACCTTCCGCTTGAGGATGCCCCAAAGATGTTCTATTGGGTTTAGGTCTGGAGACATGCTTGGCCAGTCCATCACCTTTACCCTCAGCCTCTTCAATGAAGCAGTGGTCGTCTTAGAGGTGTGTTTGGGGTCATTATCATGCTGGAACACTGCCCTGCGACCCAGTTTCTGGAGGGAGGGGATCATGCTCTGCTTCTGTATTTCACAGTACATATTGGAGTTCATGTGTCCCTCAATGAAATGTAACTCCCCAACACCTGCTGCACTCATGCAGCCCCAGACCATGGCATTCCCACCACCATGCTTGACTGTAGGCATGACACACTTATCTTTGTACTCCTCACCTGATTGCCGCCACACATGCTTGAGACCATCTGAACCAAACAAATTAATCTTGGTCTCATCAGACCATAGGACATGGTTCCAGTAATCCATGTCCTTTGTTGACATGTCTTCAGCAAACTGTTTGCGGGCTTTCTTGTGTAGAGACTTCAGAAGAGGCTTCCTTCTGGGGTGACAGCCATGCAGACCAATTTGATGTAGTGTGCGGCGTATGGTCTGAGCACTGACAGGCTGACCCCCCACCTTTTCAATCTCTGCAGCAATGCTGACAGCACTCCTGCGCCTATCTTTCAAAGACAGCAGTTGGATGTGACGCTGAGCACGTGCACTCAGCTTCTTTGGACGACCAACGCGAGGTCTGTTCTGAGTGGACCCTGCTCTTTTAAAACGCTGGATGATCTTGGCCACTGTTCTGCAGCTCAGTTTCAGGGTGTTGGCAATCTTCTTGTAGCCTTGGCCATCTTCATGTAGCGCAACAATTCGTCTTTTAAGATCCTCAGAGAGTTCTTTGCCATGAGGTGCCATGTTGGAACTTTCAGTGGCCAGTATGAGAGAGTGTGAGAGCTGTACTACTAAATTGAACACACCTGCTCCCTATGCACACCTGAGACCTAGTAACACTAACAAATCACATGACATTTTGGAGGGAAAATGACAAGCAGTGCTCAATTTGGACATTTAGGGGTGTAGTCTCTTAGGGGTGTAATCACTTTTGTTGCCGGTGGTTTAGACATTAATGGCTGTATATTGAGTTATTTTGAGGGAAGAATAAATTTACACTGTTATATAAGCTGCACACAGACTACTTTTCATTGTGTCAAAGTGTCATTTTGTCAGTGTTGTCCCATGAAAAGATATACTTAAATATCTGCAGAAATGTGAGGGGTGTACTCACTTTTGTGATACACTGTATATGGCTATATTGGCCTCATTGTGCAATATTGTCACATGTCACTTTACTATTTAATAATTTAATTGCTATTCAATCTTTACACTAAAACTATACCTCATGCATCATTACAGTTACCAGTTATTCATTTTATGTAAATTACAAGAAATACTCAGTTCTAGTTTTTCTGTTTTCTAGATCTATCTATCTATCTATCTATCTATCTATCTATCTATCTATCTATCTATCTATCTATCTATCTATCTATCTAGCTATCTAATAATGAGATATAAACAATGCTTATTGGGATTTTTTGGTAACAAGCTGTTAAAAGTGCTCATTTTGCTGCACATTTTGGACACTCAAAAGTTAGAAAGTTGTTAAAATGATTGGAACAACTTTGTTTTGCAATGTTATAATGTGTATTGCAGCCTAGCGGTTAAGGTACTGGACTAGTAATCAAAAGGTCGTTGATTCAAGCCCCACCACTGCCAGGTTGCCGCTGTTGGGCCCTTGAGCAAGGCCCTTAACCGTCAATTGCATAGACAATATACTGTCACAGTTCTGTAAGTCCCTTTGGATAAAAGCGTCTGCTAAATGCTGAAAATGTAAATATTATAGTGTGCACTGTAAAACTATTAATATTTCATATTCATTTTCTGACCTGCAATGTTTTAGCATGTGTCAGTCAGCTTAAGAATGGATAAAAAAGTATATTTTGCCTCAAGTCACTACTGGAATGCAGTAGTAGCTTGGTGGTTAAGGTTGGTAGGTAGGAGGTACAGTAGGTAGGTAGGTACTTTATTGATCCCGAAGGAAATTAAAGTCCCAGTAGCATTATACATCAAATACACACTATAACATTCAACAATATAAATTCGAAAAAAAACCCAGCACTAACATAACCAAGACTGAAGGTAACCTGAGTTTAACATATATGGAATAACTATAGAGCAGTTATTAATGATGAGGATGGATTGAGTGTAAATAAACAAATGAAATGGAATTAAAAGTGCAGGAAGGTGCAGTTCCACAGTATGTGGTTAAATATAGATTAAATATTAAATATAAAGTGATGTGATGAGTATTGCACATTGAATTGGGCCAATAGCCGTATCTATATATACATCAACATACATATGCATGTGTATGAATATACTTGTGTACATATATATAAATGTATATACACATACATACATGGCTACATGTAGGACCCTCAGTCCTCAGTGATCACCCGCTGTCCACGAATGCTGGAGTTATACAGCCTAATGGCTCTGGGGACGAAGGACCTTTTCAATCTGTCCGTGGAGCAGCTCAGTGACAGCAGTCTGTCACTGAACATACTCCTCATCTGTTTTATAATAACAGTGTGCAGGGGGTGGTTCACATTGTCCATGATGGGGAGTGATAATCAGAAGGTTCATGGTTCAAGCCCCACCACCAAAGTTCTCCTCTAATCACCCATGCCGATTTCATGACGTGCATGCCAGCATCAACTTTTGTTAATGATAACGTAATTTAACTTTTTTTTTAAATGTACCATTACATGCATCTATGTTTCAAGTCCTTTTATAGTTTTTAATATAAGACGAGCAGCCAGTTTGTTGTTGTCACTGCTCCAGAACGTTCCAGAAAGGTGGGCACATGACTGAATCTGTGCCATGTAGTCAGAACGTCAGAACGTATTTGGCTATGTTGGCACCAGGTTGCATGATACAGGAGTTCATATCAAGTAAACACTGTTATGTTGTGACACGTGTGAATGTGTGCCAATCAGATAACAACCTAAATACATGCTGGGCAACATCTGGGCAACCCGGAGTACTAATAATACAATCGTTTACAATTATTCTGGAATATTTAAGATACACCCGACATGGGGTGTTTGGGAGGGGAAACAGTAGCTGTGCTTTTTAAAATAAACCAAATATATACACATTTATACTCAAACTGAGTAGGAAATCCTGTATATATAATCTACTCCGTTCAATTTAGCTAAAATCTGTACCAAGGTATATGTTTTCAGATCTGCATTCAAAGAATGTTGTCTATTTGAGCTGGAATATGTTAGGAAATGTTAACTATGAGAGGTACAAAGCAAGTTGCTTTGATTAAAAGCATCTGCTAAATGTTGTTAATGTAAATAGAATAGCTGAATCTTTTAAAGTAGACTCATTTATATAGTCAGGAGGTATATATTTATATAATGTCCAGCTTTAGTTTCTTAGTTTTAAAGGTTTTAGACATATATTTCAAATTCAAATGTATTTATTTTAGAGATGGGACGATCGATCGGCTACGAATCGGTATCGGCCGATTTTTAATCAAAATATGCTATCGGCGATCGGCCGATATCTCCTAAAAGTAGCCGATCCGATCGTGTGATATATAAAGATCACGTTAAGTTAACAGCTCTGTGGATCGATCCAGACTTTGAGCTACGAAGCACCAACCATCACATCACCATTCATCAACCATCGTACAGAAACCATCGTGAAAGCTCTTCATGACCTAAAATAACATCATTAACGTTGTGCATCATACATACGATGTAATTTTGCTGTTTGTAATATTTACTTTAAAAAGATAATTCAACCCGGTCACATCTGAGTGGATTCTATCAGCACGTTATATAAACTCCTGGTTCACTTTGGTAAATCGTGAGCGGTTCTTACTTGTGATGTAGATGAGAACAGAAAACGTTACAGAGCCAATCAGAGGCAAAAGTTTATTCATTACCAAATTCGTTAGTTCAGGATCATCTGCTGAACTTTTAGGATCAGAAAACTTTTAGCTCCTTAGATGGAACGAGTCTGACTCGGTTACAGATCTGTGGTAATAGCAGTTTAATGAAGCTTTTTAATGTAAGAGAGTCACACAGAATGTTCTGTAGTAGCTGGTGTTTATTTAAAACCACGACATTTAATTAATAACAGTAAACACGGAGAGATAACCGAGAAGAGAAACTTACGCTTCGCGAAAAATGAATCGACTCGTGAATCACTTTAAGCGATACAGTGAACAGATCATTTCTCTTAAAGGCACAAACACACACACACACACACACACACACACACACACACACACACGCTGCTCCGGTTTATCTTCACTGTGAGGCTCTTTTTAAGGTTTTTTCAGACTGAACTGGATAACATTAAACCTGCGTGTGTGTGTGGTCAGTTAGACTAATGAAATATGTCTCCTGTGGGTAAAAAAATAATTGTTTGATGTACTTTATTTACTGCTAAATTTGCAACTTACAATTGAATTTACAATTGTATAAAATATAATTACTTGTTAGAATCAACAGTAAATAATGTTATCTCTTCTACCACCTACGTATGTGCTCATGGTCTGTAGTAGAACAAATAGACGACACCAAAAACACTAAAAGAAGTGTTACAGATGAACAATGTGTATAAAAGTATGTAGATTTTTTAAGTCAGTTTGTGCTAAAACAATCTTTTCCAGAAAATGAAGTGAATTTGGGGTAAAAGTTGGTAGAAAATATATTTACATGTAATTATGTTTACTTAGCACTGACACAGTATCCGCACAGTAATATGCTGTACAGATATTTAAACTCTCATTGTTTCTAATTCGTGTAGGACGGCATCCGGCGTGGCCGCCCGCGTGCTGCGACCGTGCGAGAGCTCATCAACGAGGGTGAGAATTCCACCAGCCGCATTCGCTGCAACGTCTGCAATCGCGTGTTCCCCCGAGAGAAGTCGCTGCAGGCCCACAAACGCACACACACAGGTAAATCCCGCTACATCAACGTCCACCGCGTTAACCTGTGCACAGAGCAGAATGATAACGCTGTATAATACTTCCTGTCTCAGGGGAGAGGCCATACCTGTGTGATTATCCAGACTGCGGAAAGGCTTTCGTCCAGAGTGGCCAGCTGAAAACCCATCAGCGTCTCCACACCGGAGAGAAGCCGTTTGTTTGCTCAGAAAAAGGTGGGGAGGAATTTCTGGCAAATAAAAGAATGTCTGAGATAAACAGCTGTACCAGTATGGTACAGGAACTAGAACCTATTGAATAGTCATTAACATATCGTTGATAAGTAATTTAGCTTGTATTTATAACTGTTTTATTACTAGTTTTGACTGTTTGTTGCTTATTGATCCAATCTGATAATGTTTTTAGAATAATACAGACAGGTAAATGTTTATAAAATGATCTAGTTTTAGTTTTATTTAAAAAGAAAACAGCAGTTAATGTCTTTTATTTCTCCTTTCCTCCTAGGCTGTGGTAGCCGCTTCACTCATGCCAACAGACACTGCCCCAAACACCCATATGCCCGACTGAAGAGAGAGGAGCCTACTGGTGAACCTGGCAAATCACAGGGTGTTGACAACAAGGCTGTGGCTGAGTGGTTAGCAAAGTAAGCAAAATCATGTTTTCTGTGACAAGCACTTGCAAAAAAAGGATTTCAACAATTAGCAATTAATTATTTTTTGCTTTTAATTTCTATGAATTGACCTGGACAGTATTAAAGAAGCTTTGTTTACATACTCACCTACTTACTTAGCTATAAAACACAGGGTTGTTCAGAGCAGTTAATCTTTCCTAGGAGGACAGTACATACAGTAATTTATAAATACATTTTTATGTAATACATTTGGCAACTATTTATGTAATTTTAATTTATAAAGTCAGTAGGTAAATATCTTTATAATGTCCAGCTTTATGTTCTTAGTTTTAAAGATTTCAGACAAAAATTTTAAATTCAATTGTTTTTATTTATATAGCGCTTTTTATAATAGACATTGTCTCAAAGCAGCTTTACAGAATCCATGCCCGAAAACCAAAAACCCCCTTATTGAGCAAGCGGAGGGCAACAGTGGCAAGAAAAACTTCCTTAAAATTGCAAGGAAGAGGAAAAGAAAGAGAGGACCCTGACTCAACAGGGAACTAACCTCCTTGGGTGGCCTGGAGGACAATTTAAATAAATTAGAATTTAATGATCTATGCATATAAAATAATTTCTACATTATAAAACCATGCCTTATTGGAATGTCGCTTCACAGCAAGAAGGGCCTGGGTTCGATTCCCCAGCTGGGCGGCCAGGGACCTTTCTGTGTTTAGTTTGCACACAGAAATTTATATTTTTTTAAAACTTTAGAAAATACAGATGCTTAGTTCATAGAGAACATACTCAAGTTTTAATTAAATGCTCTGGAAATTGTTTGTTGCCCGTTTGACAAAGCAGTTGGAATTCCTAGGGGAAAATATCCTTATGTCTATATTATAATATCAAGAGGACAATGATTATTATTATTATTATTATTATTATTATTAAATTATGCCAGCAATGCTTGAATGCAGAGTTGAACACGAACACTGCTTCAAATAAAAGTTTTGACTTTATTTTGCTTTATTTTAAACTAGGAATATAACCCAATTACTATTAGTTATTGACTCTTTGCCTCATCTTTGTCCAATCTCAAATGTACAGTTCAAAACATTTAAGGATTTTATACAGAACGTTTTAAATATTACTGAAAAAAGTGAATTTGTGGCGGCATCTGGTGGCTGAATGTAAAATTGCACATAATTCTGCAGCGTCCAACACCAGCCCACATTTGTCTGTGTATCATACTCATTTAACATGATGGAAACAATTATAAACCAGTAATAAAATACAAGTAGAAATCATCAGTAAATAACTACTACACAACTTAGTAAACAAACGAAGATATGGAAATAAATCAATATTTTATTCTCGCAGATACTGGCAGACGCGTGAGCAGCGTGCCCCCGTCCCGAGTAAAGGCAAGACCCTGAACAAAGTCGCAGTGGACCAGGAGCAGCAAGACCCCATGGACTTTCTGCCATCTGATGAGGGTGAAGAGGAGGAGCTCGACGAGGGGAAGAGCAGCAGTGCAGGAGAAGGGACGTCTCGTCGGCGCCTCCAGGAGCAGAGAGAGCGGCTCCATGGAGCCATGGCTCTTATTGAGCTGGCCAACAACTTGTCTGCATAAACTAGAGCTTAGGATTGCATTATGCTGGGGAAAATGATGAGCAAAATCTTTAAACAGCTGAGAGATTTTTGGTCAATAGTTGACATTACTAAGAGATTTCTTTCCTCACATTTGCAATCTTAGGATTTCTGGCCTGCAAAGGTCGATATAAGCTAAAAGCACCTTATTTGCTTCCAGTTTTAACGTTAGGCTGCTACTGTGGTAGATTTGTTCTATATGAAGAATGTTTGTTTTTCTTCGGCTTATCAAAGACAGATGATCGTTTTAATGTTTTGGGTTTTGCTGTGCACTTTTTTTTACGGTAACGAGTTTTATCCGCGTGTGTTTGTATCATGTAAATGAATGGATTCGGGTTGAGTTTTAGGGTGCGTTCACATGCAGCACTCATTTGGTGATGAAACCAGTTCGGTCGAGATAAAACCAGCATGGGCTCTGTATGTAGGCCACAAAGCTAAAAGCAGGAGGTGACAGATGAGAGGACACTCTTTGATAAGCTGCGCCTGAGTTAACAAAGCGCTAGCATTTGCGACGTATATTCAGTACACTGTTCAGTCATAAATGTAAGGTTTTAGCTTAGTAACGTCAACTAACAAGCTTGGAGAACATATAAAGGATTTTATGCTTTACAACATGCAATACTATATTAGCTTATAGCTTACAGCATTCATGGTCACATGACTAACAAAAATAAATCACATTTGCTTTTATTGTTACTTCTACAGAAGCAGTTTAAGAGCGGGTCTTTGGTAATGGTTGGGTCAGCTTTCAAAGAAGGTTTTCAACAAACAGCACTTGTTTTAACAATGAAAAGAGTTTAATGTTGAAAAGTTGCGCTGATTAAATAATTACAGTCTGACACTACATTAAATGTTAATTATTTTACTTATTTTTTTATTTTTTCCCCCCAAAACGTAAACACTTTTCTAATCTGGTTGATAGGATTGCATAATTCGTACAGAAAACCGTGCTACCTTGTATGAACTCAGATGCCCAATGTGGAGAAAATGTGCAAAACTGGAAACTGGTTTATACAAAATACACCTAATTATTGTATTGTTTCCTTATATGTGTGTAATATATATAAATGTAAATTAATATAATATTCCATTAAGTCGTTTGGAAAGCTGCACGAGTTATACCTACAAGTTCAATTTTAAGAAGTGTCCTTTTTTTTTTTAATTCCTTCTTTTTGTGACAACTGAATGTAAATTAGGTTGTTCCGTTTCCGATGTGGACAGTTTGTTGTGTGAAAAGGACATTGTAATGTATGAAGCAGGCATTTTCTCATAGATAACCCTGTGTTAGCACGGCTGGTTTTCAATAAACACCATAAATGACTGACATGCGCTTCTTGCTTCAGTTCATTCATTTCAATATACACGGTATCATACATTTTATTCACAGTGATAAGGTCCTGGGTTTAATTCCCAGGTCCTTTCTGTGTGGAGTTTGCATGTTCTCTCCGTGTCAGTGTGGGTTTTCTCTCACAGTCACAGTAATTGGGGATACAAAATTGGCAGTGATGATGTTTGACATTGAACTTGAAGAAGAAGAAGAATGTCTTTATTTATCATATATACATATACAGTTGTACAGTAGAATGAAATTCTTTCTTCGTGTATCCCAGCTTGTTTGGAAGCTGGGGTCAGAGCGCAGGGTCAGTCACCTTACGGCGCCCCTGGAGCAGTGAGGGTTAGAGGCCTTGCTCAAGGGCCCAACAGTGGCTGCATGGCAAATTAAAATAAAACATTATCATCAGAGAATCCCCAAAAGTGAAATGTGTAATCTCGAATCTGCTTTAAAACAAATTGATTGGCTTAATATTTTGTCTTGTGAAGATATTGAGAACAACTGTGACATCTTTCTGGCAACTATTAACAAGGTAATGTCCTCCTTTGCTAGGTTGGTGCAGTCTAAACCTAGACAAAGGAGTACCTTGCCATGGCTTAACGATGCTCTTTTGCAACAAATGAAAGATCGAGATTCTGCACTAAAAAGAACACTGAAGTCAGGTTTGAGTACCGACAGGCTAATCTTTACCTCTCTTCGAAATAAGGTAGTAAGTAATATAAGAAAGGCTAAAGCTGAGTTCTTTATTAAGATAATTGATGATGCAAGGGGAAACGGAAAACTCATTTGGAAAAATCTTAATAAATTAACTGGAAGGAATGATAACCAGCGAATAAAGGAACATGAACTTAAAGTGAACGGTATCTTAACTCAGGATCATGAAATGATAGCAAATACTTTTAACAATTTCTTCATAAACTCAGTTGAGCAACTGAGCAAGAATTATTCCACGCAGATTTCTTTACATACTCTTATTGATGATGCCAAACCCATTTTTAGAATAGCAGAAATATCTGAATCTACAGTATTAAACATTATGAGTTCGATAAGAGACTCTAAAGCAAAAGATGCTTATGGTTTGGACACAAATTTTATAAAATCATATAAGGATATCTTGGCTAGCCCCATTGCTAATTTGATTAATCACTCAATTAAGCAAGGAGTTTTTCCAAGAGCATGGAAGTCGGCTGTTATAACACCCATTTTCAAGGCAGGTGATCAAACAGCTGTGGAAAACTACAGACCTATTAGTATTTTACCTGTGGTTTCCAAGGTGGCTGAAAAATGGGTGGTAGAGCAGCTGACTGCTCACTTGAACAAGGGTTATGCTCCTCTGCACCCGATGCAGTTTGGATTTCGTGCTAAGCACTCAACAGAAACAGCTATTTGCTATTTTCTTGAAAGCGTAAAATCAAAACTAGATAAAGGTGGAGTAATTGGAGCGGTATTCCTGGATTTAAAGCGGGCGTTTGACACTGTAAACCATGAGGTACTTTTGTCTAAATTATCTAATTTTAACTTTTCTATTGATGCTATTAAATGGATGAATTCATATCTATCAAATAGGACACAAAGTGTACGTATTGGGAAAACTCAGTCAACATATTTAAATTGTAATACAGGTGTCCCACAAGGGTCAGTATTAGGCCCTATTCTGTTTAGCCTGTACATTAATGACCTGCCATCGGTCTGTTCATCTGCCAACATACAGATGTATGCTGATGATACCGTTATTTATGTACATGCTAAAAATAAACAGCAAGCTGCAAGTGAGTTAACTGCAGCCATGATCCCTGTATCTAATTGGTTGACTAATTCATGCTTACACTTGAATGTAAATAAAACTGTTTGTATGTTTTTCTCGCAAAAACTGACAGAAACGTTTCAAGATGATGTTCTGGTCAGAGGAGAAAAACTCAAAGTAGTGTCTGATACTAAATATCTTGGAATCATCTTAGACTCAAACATGTCATTTAAAAAGCATGTTAAAAAGGTAAAAAGTACTGTTAAACTGAACTTAGCTAATTTTAGACACATACGACCATATCTAACAGCTGCTACAGCCAAACTCTTCATGCACGCAATGATTTTTTCTCATATATCGTACTGCTTTACAAGTTGGTCACAAACAAGCTCTACAATCTTAAAACCTATTGAGTCTCTTTATAAACAGGCACTAAAGGTATTAGACCGGAAGCCCAATAGCTATCATCACTGTCATATTGTAAAAAAGCATAATTTATTTAGTTTTGATAACTTCAAACATTTTGCAGATGCTTGTCTCATTTTCAAGATTTTAAATGGGCTTGCTCCTCCTCCCTTGAATCAGTTTATAGCACAAAAAGATAGTAGAGGTAGTAGGATAACAAGAGCAATTACTAGAGGGGACTGTATTGTACAATACAGACAAAGCAAATTTGGGCAAGCAGTCTTCTCAGTTAGAGCCACTCAATACTGGAACAGCTTACCAATCGAGTTAAGAGCGAGCACAAATTATCAGACTGTTAAATATAAATTGAAGACATGGCTGAAAGCAAATCAAACCTGTTATCATTGATAATCACATATATTTTTATCTACTGTTTGTGATGTTATATGTATGTACTGTACGTTTATGTGTATATACTGTATGTGTGTATTTTAATAGCTTCTTCTGTGTATAATGTTTTACTGAGCTATTGACACTGCTTCCAACCCTACAACAATAACCTGCCTAGGGACTACAGATGGAAATTAGCTTTATAGCTAACTCTGGTACATTTACATTGATGTGGAAACAAAAATGTTGATTAATGTACATTGTCCCTGTTAAATAAATAAATAAATAAATAAATAAATAAATAAATCCGGGATTCGAACTCTCAACCTTTCAGTTGATAGCCCTACCCACTAGGCCACCACTGTCCACAGAACTGATGAATCATGGGTAACCTGTAACTACCTGTCCTGTCATGAATGGAATCAAAGTAAATCCTAAAAAAACAAAATTTGTTTACATTTCTACTTCATGGCTTTGTAGAAAAGCAGATCCATCTGGCAACCTTTTAAGATGTGAAGGAAAACAAGTACCCTTATAATTATTTTTATTTATTAGGATTTTAACGTCATGTTTTACACACTGTTTACAGTCTGGACAGGAACGGTAGTTACTGGTTACACATGTCAAACACAGTCATGGACAATTTCACCTCCAATTCACCTCACTTGCACGTATTTGTGCTGTGGTAGGAAACCCACACAGACATGAGGAGAACATGCAAACTCCCACCTGGGGATCAAATCTGGAACCTTTTTGCTGTGAGGCAACAGTGCTACCCACTGAGCCACCGTGCCGTCAAGTACCCTTATAAAAGGGGTACAGGAAAAAAAAACATGCCAAACTTCACACTGACAGGTTACTGGAGATGGAAATTAAGCATAGTTGCAGAAGCTGTGTGGCACCTGCTGTATTCGTTTAAAAATATGGTCAATAATGTGGAAAATCAATCTTGTATTTTTAAATTATTTTTAACCCTCCAACACATACTTGTTGACCACCAAAAATGTACATTAAATTACTGTAATTGGCATTTTCTGGTAGTTTTGGTATTTTTTGCCATGCAGATTGGCCATTACAGATAGTACAACATACTTGTGTTAGTACTTGTTTTAAGGTACCTGTTTTAGAATTGTTTTGAAAAAACGTTTAAAATGTTCAGTTTTAAGGTTTTTAATCTGCATTTTTATGTTCTATAGCTTTTAATGATAATGATATACAGTATATACATCTTTAGGAAAAAAATAAGAGACCACAGCGAAATGACCAGTTTCTCTGGTGTTAGCAAAAGTATTTAAGTAAAATGAACATGTTAATTCTATTACGTAAACTACTGAATATGTTTTTCACAAATTCCAAGTATTCCAAGGTCACTGAGAGAATTTGTTTGCAAAGAATGCAGAGCTGGTAAAAAATAATGAAAACGATGGAGGCCTAAAATAATGCAAAGAAACACAAGTTGATGTTTGTTTATCAAGAACACAAAACTAATGTTTTAACTTAGGACGGGTTCAGAAATCAATATTCGGTAGACTAATCCCAATTTTAAATCACAGCTTGTGTCATGGACACTCCTAGTACAAAAATTCAAGCAATTCTTGGCTTTGTTTGATGGTTTGTGACCATCCAGCTTCCTTTTGATCACATTTTCAATGGGGTTCAAGTCTGTAGATTGGGGTAGTCATGGTTCTCTACACCTTGATTGATCTGGCTATGCGGCATGGAGAAAAAAAATCCTCAGAGTTGGAAAACATTGTAAGTTTCTTGGGATGATCTTACACGTGGCTTAATTCATGCCATATGAAGACAAATCTGCCTTATTACAGCATTGCTGAAGGAAACCGCAGATCATCACCAATCCTGCACCAAATTTCACAGTGGGTGCGAAACACTGTGGCTTGTAGGCCTCACCAGATCTCTGTCAAACCATTAGACAAGGTGCTGGGCCAAGCTGAAAAATAGACAGACCAGAAATGACCTTATTCCTGTTTTTATTCTTCTGCAAACTTCAGCCTGGCTTTTCTCGGCTTCTCATTGATCATTACAGCTTTGCTCGACTTCAGCCCCGCCCCCAAGAGCCTGTTATGAACCACCCTTGCTTTGCCCTTTACCCCAGCTGCCCTTTGTCATTCCTTTTCAGACTCAGACTCAGACTCAGCTTTATTGTCATTCAAAACCATGTACATGATTAGAACGAAATGCAGTTACTCAGGTCTCGGTGTGTGTAAACATAATAAAATATAAAATATAGGTCGTTTGATGTCAAATTATGATTAATGGCTGACATTTAAATGAGTTGGCAAATATCCCGAACACAGGAGTGTTGTTTTAACTCTCTTCTGATCTGTAGCTTTGTTGTACTCAGTGCTTCAGTGTTATGTCACTGTATCACTCTTCCAGTAAAACCTGAATTGAATCCTTCTTTTCCTGATTCCAAACATTTGAATTCCACTCTTTTAGCATGGCCAAAGGTTATTTTTCTATTCCAGCTACTTTTGAGTTACTCCTAGCATTGTTTTTACCATCCAGCTGGTCCTATTGCAAGTGGATAGTGGCGACCACAGCAGAGGTTTATAGACCTTTCCTTGTTAAGGTGACTGTATAATTAGTGCCTTACTCAAGCCTGTGTTGAATTTCCACGATATTTGAAGGACTGCCATACATTTACAGATCTATTCCAGATGAATATGATGTTTTTCATCTAATTGTTTTTGTACATCTGTTAGCAATGGGTGTGGCTGAAAGATCTGAACTTACTAATTAGTAAAAGGCCGTCCACATACCTTAGACCAAATAGTGAATGTTTAATTATAATAAACAATATACAGTACACTGATCAGCCATAACATTAAAACCACCTTGTTTCTACACTCACTGTCCATTTTATCAGCTCCACTTACCATATAGTAGCACTTTGTAGTTCTACAATTACTGACTGTAGTCTATCTATTTCTCTACATACCTTTTAGCCTGCTTTCACTCTGTTCTTTAGTGGTCAGGACCCCCACAGGACCACCACAGAGCAGGTATTATTTGGGTGGTGGGTCATTCTCAGCACTGCAGTGACACTGACATGGTGGTGGTGTGTTAGTGTGTGTTGTGCTGGCATGAGTGGATCAGACACAGCAGCGCTGCTGGAGTTTTTAAATACCGTGTCCACTCACTGTCCACTCTATTAGACACTCCTACCTAGTTGGTCCACCTTGTAGATGTAAAGTCAGAGACGATCGCTCATCTATTGCTGCTGTTTGAGTCGGTCATCTTCTAGACCTTCATCAGTGGTCACAGGACGCTGCCCACGGGGCACTGCTGGCTGGATATTTTTGGTTGGTGGACTATTCTCAGTCCAGCAGCGACAGTGAGGTGTTTAAAACCCCATCAGCATTGCTGTGTCTGATCCACTCATACCAGCACAACACACACTAACACACCACCACCATGTCAGTGTCACTGCAGTGCTGAGAATCATCCACCACCTAAATAATACCTGCTCTGTAGTGGTCCTGTGGGGGTCCTGACCATTGAAGAACAGCAAGAAAAGCATGGACTACAGTCAGTAATTGTAGAACTACAAAGTGCTTCTATATGGTAAGTGGAGCTGATAAAATGGACAGTGAGTGTAGAAACAAGGAGGTGGTTTTAATGTTATGGCTGATTGGTGTAAAAATAATGTTAAAATATCCCTCTATTACAATTCATTAAGTGTAATCATTTACTTATATTTAAAAGAGTTCTTTGAAATGCATTTCATGTAAAGTATCTTTCACATTTTCTATCTATCACAGCATCTAGTGTGTTTAGTCCCCAAAACATTCAGGACACTCCCATTATTTTATTGTGCTCTTTTACATTTTATTTGCCTACAAATCTTGGACTCAGAGCTGTACAGGCTTGTTTTATTCACCTACCAAGCACTTAGGCACTAGATACACCGATCTGATATGAATATACATTGATTATTTTATAAGCTACACCAGTCATACAGATAAACTTTGTGGGTTTTTAGTTACTGACTGTAGTTCGTGTTTTGCTCTGTACACTTTGTCAACCCCTCCAAAATACAACATTCATCAATCGAAAACAACACTGCTCCACCTGATACACACTTACCTGTATAACATAGACTACCATGTACCATGGCACCACATCAATCAGCCAGCAGAGGTCGTAATTGCATCAGTTATGAGGAATCCTATCCGGCTCCCTCCCTGGATGAACAACAGAGCTGAGATTCGATACGATGTATTCGAAATCCCAGGTCTGGTGTGCTAGCGTATATTACCGCTGCGCCACCTGGCTATACTTTTGAGATAATATTCTGTCGATTAAACAGTTCAAGATCAAACATCATACTGTCATTAAGGTTTTACCAATTCATTTGCTTATTGTGTTCGCCTCACAGCAAGGAGGTCCTGGGTTCGATCCCCAGGTGGAGTGGTCCGGGTCCTTTCTGTGTGGAGTTTGCATGTTCTCCCTGTGTCTGTGTGGGTTTACTCCGGGTGCTCCGGTTTCCTCCCACAGTCCAAAGATGTGCAAGTGAAGTGAATTGGAGACACTAAACTGTCCATGACTGTGTTCGATATAACCTTGAGAACTGATTAACCTTGTGTAATGAGTAACTACCGTTCCTGTCATGAATGTAACTAAAGAGTGTAAAACATGACGTTAAAATCCTAATAAACAAACAGTTTATTGTGTAATGTGAAAATTCTAAAAATGTTTCACTTTTATTTTTCCCTGTCCCAACTTTTTGTTTGAGTTTGTCACATGCATCAAATTTAAACTTTGTTTATTTACAAAATACAAATACGTTGGTCAGTCAAAACATCAAAAGTAATTGCTTTGTGCCTCTTTGTACTTTTAGGCAGGAAAATCAATCACACATTTGAATACACAAAAGCAATCAGAAAAGGTGCAGCCCTGACACAATGGGGAGAACAAATACTGACTTGGATGTCTTTTTTAGGGATGCCTATGCTTATTGTAAAATCATAATGGAGGTATAATGAGAGTGCAGCCGCTAGAATGGCCTGCCTGCAGTTAGTTGCATGTTATTTCAAAACAAGTCCAAAACACGACAACAAAGCCATGTACACTTGCATAGCTGAAAACTCTTAAATAGTTTTGCTTTTAAAATTAAATTAATTGATGTATTCAGGTAAAACATCAAATATTGTTTTTCAGCATTTTCAGTTTAATATAGGTTAAAAAGAATTTACAAATCACTTCTTTCTAAATGACTAAAACATATATCATATTTTTTTTAAATGTTGCTGGAGTAGAAAGTTCTAAAATGTCACTGAATTTAGCAGCATAACTGCTCTTTATTAATGATTAACTATAGCTGGTGACGTCTCTGTGCTCATGTAACTCTTAGTTTGCCTGCACCTATTAAAAGTACATGGGTGTACAAGTGGTCTCCTGCCAAGGTCAGAAAGAAAACCAAAACTTTCACCTTTGCTGAGATTAAATTTGTCTGGATGGTCAAATGAAATTTAAGAATCACCAATAAGCTTTTGGAACATGGCTACCACTGTTCATGGTCACGCAGGCTTTACAGTGCAATATTCCTAGAGGCCAATGTACAAGAAAGAAGACTATGGTCCAAAATTGGCAAATTTTTTTGTAATTGTCTAATTTGGTGTTGGACAAACACCATAAACCCAAGATGAAAAATGATTTTAAGTTCAATGACAGAAATTGATGTTATAGACACAATCAAACAAAAAACACAATAAAACCAAAAAACCAACAACAATTTAAAATTATTATAAATAAAACACTATCGATAACAATATACACAACAGGGCGGCACGGTGGCTATGTGGGTAGCACTGTCGCCTCACAAAGAAGGTCCTGGGTTCGATCCCCAGGTGGGGCGGTCCGGGTCCTTTCTGTGTGGAGTTTGCACGCTCTCCCCGTGTCTGCGTGGGTTTCCTCCGGGTGCTCCGGTTTCCTCCCACAGTCCAAAGATGTGCAAGTGAGGTGAATTGGAGATACAAAATTGTCCATAACTGTTCGATATAACCTTGATGAATAGAACTGATGAATCTTGTGTAATGAGTAACTAACGCTCCTGTCATGAATGTAACCAAAGTGTAAAACATGACGTTAAATTAGCAATATAAACTCAAAGAAAATCCATCCAGTTTAGGATAGTGATAAATTAACAGATTGTGCATAGCATTTTGACCTCATTAAAAACATTACAGCATAAAAGTTCACAAGTATTTTCAGTATTGGCTTAAAGAAGGCATAAATAACACAATCAACAAAAATCTTCAGTAAAATTTATTCTCTATTAAAAACTAAACCCACATAAGCTATAAACACGTACATCATTGGACGTAGATAAACTCAACACATCAGAATCAAACATGACATTAGTTCCAAACATAAAATAAACTGCAGACATAAACAATCCAGCGTTAACCACGAAAACAACCGCAATAACACTTGATCACTTAACCATGATCCACAATTCAATGCTTCAATTCATACAATAAAACTCACAATAAAATACCCAACACTACATGTAATTAAACCCCAATTATCCCCATTCAAAAAGTAATTGGCTTTATGGTTTATGTTTTTTGTATTTGTATTTATATACCGAATTTGTAAACGTACAGCATGTAAACCTTCACACATACTGAACTACCTTATACAAATGCTTTATTATAAATACATTCAAGCATGTTCATATTAATATTCATATGGCGCCCAGGTGGCGCAGCGGGATATTCCGCTTGCACACCAGCACCGAGTTTCTGAACTCCTCGGTTCGAGACTCGGTGTTGGAAGAGGCGTGTACAGTGACGTGCTCTCCTCGGATGCAATCTGGTATCTCTGGTAGCAGCGGAAGACAAAATTAAGTGCAGTAATCAGGAGGAAAATGGGGAGAAAATGCATTAAAAAATTTTTTTTTTATACATTTGGCTCAGCCTCTCGACAGATCAGTCAGTATCAGAAAAATAGACAATTGTACATTATTTGAAGATCCCTGCCCTCCACTTTACTGATTACTGTTTCCACACACTGTATGTTTAAAATATATAAATGTCAATCAAACATCATAAAATATTAATTTCCCGTTCCCCATCCTGTTAAACCACTAATCAATGAATGTCCACTGTTTTAGCAGCTCAGGTTTTAAGAGTTAATTTACATCTTCATATACACTGATCAGCCATAACATTAAAACCACCTCCTTCTTTCTACACTCACTGTCCATTTTATCAGCTCCACTTACCATATAGAAGCACTTTGAAGTTCTACAATTACTGACTGTAGTCCATCTGTTTCTCTGCATGCTTTGTTAGCCTCCTTTCACCCTGTTCTTCAATGGTCAGGACCCCCACAGGACCACCACAGAGCAGGTATTATTTAGGTGGTGGATCATTCTCAGCACTGCAGTGACACTGACATGGTGGTGGTGTGTTAGTGTGTGTTGTGCTGGTATGAGTGGATCAGACACAGCAGCGCTGCTGGAGTTTTTAAACACCTCACTGTCACTGCTGGACTGAGAATAGTCCACCCACAAAAATATCCAGCCAACAGCGCTCTGTGGCTGTGAAGGTCTAGAAGATGACCAACTCAAACAGCAGCAATAGATGAGTGATCGTCTCTGACTTTACATCTACAAGGTGGACCAACTAGGTAGGAGTGTCTAATAGAGTGGACAGTGAGTGGACACGGTATTTAAAAAACTCCAGCAGCGCTGCTGTGTCTGATCCACTCATACCAGCACAACACACACTAACACACCACCACCATATCAGTGTCACTGCAGTGCTGAGAATGATCCACCACCTAAATAATACCTGCTCTGTGGTGGTCCTGACCATTGAAGAACAGCATGAAAGGGGGCTAACAAAGCATGCAGAGAAACAGATGGACTACAGTCAGTAATTGTAGAACTACAAAGTGCTTCTATATGGTAAGTGGAGCTGATAAAATGGACAACGTGTGTAGAAACAAGGAGGTGATCAGTGTATATCATCCATAGAAATTTTAAACAATCAAAAGTTTTAACAAACTGAAAATAATAAAATTAGATCTGTAGCTGCCCGAGGTTTTGGTTTAATAAACCTAAATAATTCGCCAGCCTCCACCTACTACTGAAACCCCTTTGTCATTGCACGATTCCCTACAGAACAGTAAGATACACGTGCAAGTCCAGCTCTATTCCTACTGTACTTAATGTGCTATTGTCCTTTTGCATAAAGGTAGTCATGAAAGTAGGAAGAGTTTGCTGAGGGTGAGGCTGTGATGGCATTCTCCACCATACGCTAAGAGCAAATACGCCGCAGTAAGTGTAAACAATGGCAGTAGCAAAAACCAGATGTTTTTGGGTTTGCCCCATTGTGGGTGTTCTGCTCTTTAGCCCTGTTTCTGTTTGTAGTAAAATCTATTGCAGTTGGGTTGTAAATATGGCACTGGTATTGTCTGACTCCAGTGACGATTGTCACTGTACTACCTGCTTCGGTACGCTTGGCTCCTAATCAAGAAGGATAACCAAATTTACCACGGGTACTAAGGTCCAGTATGGTTCACTAGGCAATAAAAACAACCACAAAATGTGGGATAAGTGATTTAAAAACATACCATACCAGAGGGTACGGAGCAGTAAAAAAGTTGCATAAGTCACTGGTTAAACCCCACTGAGGATTTCTCCGGTCACTGACCAGTCAGTAAGCCAAAGATGTCGTCCAGCATGTTTAAAATCCCCAACAGTCATGAAGTGCACTTTCCAGAATCTAATGGCAACCTAAACAATCACAAACAGTCAAAAAGAGAACAAAAAAACCCCAGTAAATATGCAGATAAAAATGTAAGTATGAAATGCAACACAGTTCATGCAGATTCTAGCATTAAACATTCACCTAAACATACTGTGCATATGGAGCAGAAATATCACACCCTATACCAAACAGTACTGTGCTGTAAAAACGTATTTGCCTCCCTCCTGGTTTGGTTGGTTGGCTGTTTTAAATCTTTGTTTGGAGTTTTCCCCACATTTATTATTATTTGTGGTACCTTGAAACTCAACGTCAATTAGTTCTGGGACTGGCGCTGAGTTTAAAAGGCGTTGAGTTTCAAGATTTTTTCCCATAAGGATGTTTGGGAAACCTGTTAATGCGTTCCATGGTCCCGTGGACTTGCATATATTTTAGGCTAATGTAAATAATGGGGTTGTTTTTGACACTTATACACTGACAATAACACGAATATAATATAAAAACACTGAAATAAAAAGCTGATTCTGATTTCTCAGAACCTTGAGTTGTAACACAAGTTTAAAAGTGAAACAGGGAGGAAAATCCAGATAAACACAGATACATGCGGAGCTTTCAGACTGGATCTGATGGTTATTCCACACAAATGCAGATTCATCTCATATTCGCACTTCGATGACGTTTTACCGTTCAAGCCGAGCCCTAAACAAAGCGACTGTTCATTGTTAATTTAAAATTAAATAAATATATTTTTTAAAAACAAACTGAACACTTTGAGTATAAGGGTACAAATTTCTCAACAAACGGCTTTATTGTTCCTGCTATTCTAACTTTTGGAAACTGTTTGTTTGTAGTATTGAAAAAGCAGTGAAAAATCACTGAATGATCTAGATGCAGCTTGTGCAGAATAAAAGCCTTCAGCTACACTGTCCTTGGATAAGCTTCCACATTCCTGTGCAAGAAATCTGTTAATCTAAACCTGTCTTTTACACAGAACACTACTGCTGCCATAATAAAACTAAAGAACAGATAATGCTAACATGAACTCATATTCCAGGCCTTGGAATGGAATGAAAAAATAGACAGTCATTATTCACCTATATCTTTCATGGTTACAGCATCTCTGGTTGTTGGGTTTTGAATATGGTGGGTTTTGTTAAAAACTTAAAATCAGACCCATGAGCAGTCAGGGTAACTTTTAAATAAAATATTAAAATATGAATTATAAAATGTTTAAAAAATACCAGGGAACATGTTTCTAAAACTATTCCAAACAAAGTAAAATGCTTAAGGCTCACTGTGTTGTAGTTAAAAGATAAATACAGTCTCCTGTTAAACTTCCGCACATTTCAACTAACTGGTAATTTACTGAATTAATGTTTTATATTTAATTAATAAACAACAATTTTGATCAATTTGAAAATAAGGCCATATTTAGGTGTTTCCTGTAGAAAATGTGTCGTCTTGTTTTATTATATGGAATGTAAATACAGCGTAACTATAAATGCATAATTTCCAGTTTAAATTGACGATGACACTAATGATAATAATAATACATTATTATTATTAATAATATTATTATTAATAATGCACTATTATTATTACTATTATTACACTTTTATTATTATTATTATTAATAATGCACTATTTTTTATTATTATTACACATTATTATTAATTTATTATTAATACACTACTATTATTATTATTATTATTATTAATAATGCACTATTATTATTACTATTATTATTACACTATTATTATTGTTAATAATGCACTATTATTATTACTATTATTACACTATTATTTTTATTATTAATAATAATGCACTATTACTATTAATAATATTATTATTAAGAATGCACTATTATTATTACTATTATTATTATTACACTATTATTATTATTGTTAATAATGCACTATTTTTATTATTAATACTCTATTATTATTATTATTATTGTTAATAATGCACTATTTTTATTATTAATACACTATTATTATTATTATTATTAATGCACTATTATCCAAAACTTGCAAACAATGGAATATAAAAAGTGCAGATTTACTTTTAAGGTTGCTCGTACATTAAAGAGGTCTTTTTTCAGGCATCTGATGGGGCTCCTCGACCACATGTCTCAGTTCTTCATCTTGTTTTGTTGTGCATGTGGAGGAGCTGCTGCTGCTGCTGCTGCTGCTGCGAAATGTCAGGTAAGAATACAACAGGCCACCTGTGATACTAAAACAATGAAATAGAAGAGTAAAAGAAATAAAATTAATCAAACATGAAAGATGAAAGGCATCACATGTAACAGTTTTAGTAAAGAAGGGTTTGTAATGATAATCTTACCATATGTTTAGCCCTATAAAGTTTGGCCAGGAGAATATATAATCTCCCCCGATGAACATGCCAATGTAGGCTACAGCAACATTCTGCCAAAATAATAAATAACAAAATCAGTCCCGTTTAGGGATAAGAAACTTACAAAAAGAAGACATTCCTAATCTCTTAAAATCACAACCAACCACAAAATCTCTGCAGGAAAACAATAGGATGAAATCTAAGTCAGCCCAAAAAATATTGAGGCAAATGTCACATATTCAAATCGACTCTTTAAGATGGGTACATTTTTCAGACATTTGCTCATCACGTCAGTAAGGACATTTTGTAATACACAATAAAAACAAGAATCTGTGATTTGTTTAATCTCTTAAATCTTTATTTTACTAACAAAGGTACGAAGAAAAGATTCCCTGTGTTTTCACTGAAAAACCTCACTGCATTTTGTAAATACATAAAAACAAATGTAGAATATGATGCTGCAACACACTCAAAAGGTTGACACATAGGTGTGTTTACCACTGTATTACATCACCTTTCCTATTAATTACACTTTTTAATAGTTTGGGAACTGAGAATATGAATTGTTGAAGTTTAGCAAGTACAATCTGTCTGATTCTCCTCTGCATAATGTGCCAAAAATTTTAAACAGGAGAGAGATCGGAACCGCAGGCAGTGTAGGTCATACATTATACATAAGGCTCTACTAAATTCACGGCAAAATGTGCTTAATTTCACGAACCTAGTTTTACAGAAAGCACAGGATTTACTGATTTCTTTAACCAAAAGTGCAATTTTTCACGGCAGTCATTAAATAACAGTCAGAAATTAAATTATAGAATCAATGGAAGCTACAATACACAGCACAGCTCCCTTAGTAGCTCCCTCTCAAAGATGTCCGTCTCGTCCGTGTTTTGACGTCTACAGAATCGTTTGGGGCTTTAGACTTTGACATCTTGAACATTTTGTCAAACCGATTTCTAGTGTACTGAGCATCTTTAGAGTTTGTTGCGTTTATAAAGAAATAAATAAACTGTACACAAACTATCACAGCACAGAGATGATCACGTGTGTAGAGAAGCAGACCAATAACTATGGAATCCACAAAGGAACAAAATGCATTCAATACGTAAACACATACATCAAACACTGTCAGCACACTACACTTACTTAATTACCATATGAATGCTAGGACCGCCTCATATTGCACCTCATAATCCATACGTTACATGAATTAAAATGTTAAAATGAATTAAAATGTTAAATCGCTAAGCACAAACCTTAAATTTTGACTTTTACAGCAAATTGCATATTACACGGGAAACGGCTCATTGACGTGATTTACACGGCCGTGAAATAGGTAGGGCCTTAGTTATACATGATGTGTATGTGACAATATGAAAAACAAAGAACGCAGAGCAGCACAGGGTCTATTTCATTGCAGGTCATCACATATACAAATTTTTTTTTTCATATTTTCTTTATGCTTTTCTCCCCTTTTTAGAGCATCCAATTGCCCGATTGCGTCATGCTTCCTCTCCACCAATGCCGATCCCCACTCCGTTTGAGGAGAACGAAGCTAACCCAGGGGGCCTCCGACATGTGGGCAGCAGCCATATGCATCTTATCACCTACACTTTGACGAGTGCAGTGCAGCTCAGCGTTGTGTACGGAGAGACACACCCTAAGAGCACTCTTTTCTCATCTCTGTGCAGGCATCATTAATCAGCCAGCAGAGGTCGTAATTGCATTAGTTATGAGAGAGAGACCCGGCTTAGTCCCGCCCATATCTGAACAACAGGCCAATCATGTGGCCGCTCAGCCTTAGCCGGCAGGCAGAGCTGAGTTTCGATACGATGTATTCAAGAGCCCAGCTCTGGTTCCAGTGTGTGTTTTTACCGCTGCGCCACCTGAGCGGCCACGTATACAATTTTTGTACTTACCAAAAACAAATAGGCAATTTATAGTTGCTAACTAAATTAATGACACACATATACTGCCTGGCCAAAAAAAAGGTCACACACTCTAATATTTGGTTGGACCGCCTTTAGCTTTGATTACGGCACGCATTCGCTGTGGCATCGTTTCCACAAGCTTCTGCAATGTCACAACATTTATTTCTGTACAGAGTTGCATTTATTTTTCCCCAAGATCTTGTATTGATGATGGGAGATTTGGACCACTGCACAAAGTCTTCTCCAGCACATCCCAACGATTCTCAATAGGGTTCAGGTCTGGACTCTGTGGTGGCCAATCCATGTGTGAAAATGATGCCTCATGCTCCCTGAACCACTCTTTCACAATCTGAGCCCAATGAATCCTGGCATTGTCATCTTGGAATATGACCGTGCCATCAGGGAAGAAAAAATCCATGGATGGAATAACCTGGTGGTTCAGTATATTCAGGTAGTCAGCTGACCTCTTTACTTGGGCACATAACTTTGCTGAACCTAGACCTGACCGACTGCAGCGACCCCAGATCACAGCACTGCCCCCACAGGCTTGTACGGTAGGCACTAGGCATGATGGGTGCATCACTTCAGCTGCCTCTCTTCTTACCCTGATGAGCCCATCACTCTGGAACAGGGAAAATCTGGACTCATCAGACCACATGACCTTCTTCCATTGCTCCAGAGTCCAATCTTTATGCTCCCTAGCAAATTGAAGCCGTTTTTGCCGGTTAGCCTCACTGACAAGTGGTTTTCTTAAGGCTACACAGCTGTCTAGTCCCAATCCCTTGAGTTCCCTTCACACTGTGCATGTGGAAATGCTCCTACTTTCACTATTAAACATCCCTGAGTTCTACTGAAGTTTTTCTACCATTTGATTTTACCAAACGTTTAAGTGATCGCGATCACGATCATTTAAGATTTTTTTCCGACCACATTCCTTCCTCGAAGATGATAATTTCCCACCGTCCTTCCACTTTTTAATAATGCGTTGGACAGTTCTTAACCTGATTTTAGTAGTTTCAGCTTCTCCTTAGATGTTTACTCTGCTTGATGCATGCCAATAATTTGACCCTTCTGAAACAGATTAACATCTTTTCCACGACCACAGGATGTGTCTTTTGACATGGTCGTTTAACAAATGAGAAGCTACTCACTGCATCAGTTAGGATTAAATAACTTGTTGCCAGCTGAAACATAATCACCCATGCAGTAATTATCCAATGGGAGGCTCTTACCTATTTGCTTAGTTAAATTCAGGTGGTGACCTTTTTTTTGGCCAGGCAGTGTATATTTGTCAGACGTCACACAGATACTAACAGGCAAATTGATCATTTTTTGCAAAAATTTTATTTGATTGAAAACACCCTATAAAAATAAATAAAGATATAAATAAAAGCCTACAAACCTTAATGGCCCCAATAACTGTGGTGGTTAAGGCACTGTTGTAATGACTGCACAGAACAATGGAGTACATCAAAATAAATCTGTCACAACAAGAAACAAATTAAAGATTAATAATCAGAAAAGCTTCATTCTGGTCAAAGTCATGGTGAGTCTGAAAGCATGCGGAAACACACATGTGGACCCACCCTGGACAGGGTTACAATTCACTGCAGGGCAACACTCTGCAAATATACAGTGTATCACAAAAGTGAGTACACCCCTCACATTTCTGCAGATATTTTATTATATCTTTTCATGGGACAACACTATAGAAATAAAACTTGGATATAACTTAGAGTAGTCAGTGTACAACTTGTATAGCAGTGTAGATTTACTGTCTTCTGAAAATAACTCAACACACAGCCATTAATGTCTAAATGGCTGGCAACATAAGTGAGTACACCCCACAGTGAACATGTCCAAATTGTGCCCAAAGTGTCAATATTTTGTGTGACCACCATTATTATCCAGCACTGCCTTAACCCTCCTGGGCATGGAATTCACCAGAGCTGCACAGGTTGCTACTGGAATCCTCTTCCACTCCTCCATGATGACATCATGGAGCTGGTGGATGTTAGACACCTTGAACTCCTCCACCTTCCACTTGAGGATGCGCCACAGGTGCTCAGTTGGGTTTAGTCCATCACCTTTACCTTCAGCTTCCTCAGCAAGGCAGTTGTCATCTTGGAGGTTGTGTTTGGGGTCGTTATCCTGTTGGAAAACTGCCATGAGGCCCAGTTTTCGAAGGGAGGGGATCATGCTCTGTTTCAGAATGTCACAGTACATGTTGGAATTCATGTTTCCCTCAATGAACTGCAGCTCCCCAGTGCCAGCAACACTCATGCAGCCCAAGACCATGATGCTACCACCACCATGCTTGACTGTAGGCAAGATACAGTTGTCTTGGTACTTCTCACCAGGGCGCCGCCACACATGCTGGACACCATCTGAGCCAAACAAGTTTATCTTGGTCTCGTCAGACCACAGGGCATTCCAGTAATCCATGTTCTTGGACAGCTTGTTTTCAGCAAACTGTTTGCGGGCTTTCTTGTGCGTCAGCTTCCTTCTGGGATGACGACCATGCAGACCGAGTTGATGCAGTGTGCGGCGTATGGTCTGAGCACTGACAGGCTGACCTCCCACGTCTTCAACCTCTGCAGCAATGCTGGCAGCACTCATGTGTCTATTTTTTAAAGCCAACCTCTGGATATGACGCCGAACACGTGGACTCAACTTCTTTGGTCGACCCTGGCGAAGCCTGTTCCGAGTGGAACCTGTCCTGGAAAACCGCTGTATGACCTTGGCCACCATGCTGTAGCTCAGTTTCAGGGTGTTAGCAATCTTCTTATAGCCCAGGCCATCTTTGTGGAGAGCAACAATTCTATTTCTCACATCCTCAGAGAGTTCTTTGCCATGAGGTGCCATGTTGAATATCCAGTGGCCAGTATGAGAGAATTGTACCCAAAACACCAAATTTAACAGCCCTGCTCCCCATTTACACCTGGGACCTTGACACATGACACCAGGGAGGGACAACGACACATTTGGGCACAATTTGGACATGTTCACTGTGGGGTGTACTCACTTATGTTGCCAGCTATTTAGACATTAATGGCTGTGTGTTGAGTTATTTTCAGAAGACAGTAAATCTACACTGCTATACAAGTTGTACACTGACTACTCTAAGTTATATCCAAGTTTCATGTCTATAGTGTTGTCCCATGAAAAGATATAATGAAATATTTGCAGAAATGTGAGGGGTGTACTCACTTTTGTGATACACTGTATGCATTCACTTCCTTAAACTTAAGAGCAATCTAGAGTAGTCAATCCGGTTTTTTGGCCGATGAAATGACAAACCAGGGTAACAAGGATAAAACAGTGGTAAACAAACAATGAATGAATGTTGAAAAGTGACAAAATCAGGTGTGACTTACCCCATTACAGATGACAGCAGAAAATAGAAAATAAAACTAAATGATGTCCAGCCTTCAAAGTTAATAGCCTAAATTTAAAACACAGCAAATACACTGACATTATGACTTTTAATTACCAATGTACACAGATCAGCCATAAAATAAAAACCACCTCCTTGTTTTTACACTCACTGTCCAATTTATCAGCTGCACTTACCATAGAAGCACTTTGTAGTTCTACAATTACTGACTGTAGTCCATCTGTTTCTCTGCACACTTTGTTAGCCCCCATTCATGCTGTTCTTCAATGGTCAGGACCCCCACAGGACCACTACAGAGCAGGTATTATTTAGGTGGTGGATCATTCTCAACACTGCAGTGAAATTGACACTCACTAAACACCTCACTGTCCCTGCTGGACTGAGAATAGTCCACCAACCAAAAACATAGCCAGCCAACATTGCCCCATGGGCAGCGTCCTGTGACCACTGCTGAAGGTCAAGAAGATGACCGACTCAAACAGCAGCAATAGATGAGCGATCGTCTCTGACTTTACATCTACAAGGTGGACCAACTAGGTAGGAGTGTCTAATAGAGTGGACAGTGAGTGGACACGGTATTTAAAAACTCCAGCAGCGCTGCTGTGTCTGATCCACTCATACCAGCACAACACACACTAACACACCACCACCATGTCAGTGTCACTGCAGTGCTGAGAATGATCCACCACCTAAATAATACCTGCTTTGTGGTGGTCCAGTGGTGGTCCTGACCACTGAAGAACAGGGTGAAAGCAGGTTAAAAAAGCATGTAGAGAAACAGATGGACTACAGTCAGTAATTGTAGAACTCCAAAGTGCTTCTATATGGTAAGTGGAGCTGATAAAATGGACAGTGAGGGTAGAAACAAGGAGGTGGTTTTAATGTTATGGCTGATCAGTGTACTTTATCACTGATTTACATTTACTTATTATTTAATTACCAATTCAGTCATTCATTCATAAAACTTCAGTCATTTACCTTTTCTAAATCTCCTGTGTAGGCACTTCCTAAAGTAGTGGGTATTATAATGATTAATGCATTGTAGAACAAAACTCCATACTTGCCAAGGCTCTGTTTAAAAACAGAAATAAATCATTAGCAGGAGGAAAAGAGAAATACATTTTTAACAATCTGTAAAAAAATAAAACTCTAGGGAAAAGACATTAACAGTTATAACTAAAATATATAACCAAGATAAAGGGATTTATAAATCTAAACCTTTCTGCAGACCTAGCTTTTGCTTTAAATGAAGTCTGTATCAGTTTAGGGTGGCAGGGCGGCACGGTGGCTCAGTGAGTAGCACTGTCACCTCACAGCAAGAAGGTCCTGGGTTCGATCCCCAAGCTGGGCGGTCCGGGTTCCTTTCTGTGTGGAGTTTGCACGTTCTCCCTGTGTCTGTGTGGGTTTACTCCGGGGGCTCCGGTTTCCTCCCACAGTCCAAAAACATGCAGTCAGGTTCATTAGAGACACTGAATTGCCCTATAGGTGGATGGGTGTGTGTATGTGTGTGTGTGTCTGCCCTGCGATGGACTGGCGTTACTGACGGGAAGTCCAGGGTGTTACTGTGTGCCTTGCGCCCATTGAAAAGCTGGGATAGGCTCCAGCACCCCCCCCCCCCCACGACCCTAACTGGATAAGCGGATAAGAAAATGAATTAATGTATCAGTTGAATGATGCAGCAAATGAACAAACCAAATTAATGGTGTAGTATTTTAGAGTAGCAGGATAATAAAGAAAATCATATGAGTTTAAGTTCTGCATGAAAAGTATGTGCAAAATGCAAAACATGTCAAACCCTGAGGTGCCAAGTCAAACACTACTTTATTTGTGTCATCTAAGAAGTGGAATCTAAGGCTACAGGATCACCGGTTTAGACAGTATTAGTATAAGATTGGAAAATTTCCCTTGGTCGAAATCTTGGAGAAGCTGCAACTTGAAGATTCATTAATTCATGAACCCAAGCTGCTTTGTTTTAACGTTTCAGGTTGGTGGTGTAATAGTATTAGCTTCCTAATACCAATTAAGATCAGTTTTAATGACCATGTAATCACTTTATGGCCACTATTTTCCTTGTGTCATGACTAAAAGCACCAGTCATCTCAAGCTAGATTAAATAACATTAGTTAAGTATACTTTATGGCCTCCTTAGTCATCAGATATTAATTCATTTTTACATTTTCAGCATTTAACAGATACCTTTTATCCAAAGTGTCTTACAATTGAGACAGTATACTGTACATTGCAAGCAATTGAGGGTCAAGAACCCGACAGTGACAAGCTGGCAGATGTGGGGCCTGAACCAGCAACCTTCTGATTACTAGTCCTGTACCTTAACCGCTGAGCTACCCCTGCCCTTTGAACATTTGCTGAATGTGAATACATTTTGAGTCCTATATTTTACAAGCTGTTAGTAACATAGTTAAGGTATTAGATTAAATTTTCCTAATTCTGATGGTTGATTTGAATGTTAGCTGTAGCTCTGAACGATGTCTAACATTTTATGCACAGCACTGTGGCCACATAACATTAGATGATGATGATAATAATAATAATCATAATCAGTAAACAGCATAATGTAAATTAATAACACGTTAGGCACATACCTCAATTCCAATTTTCTGCTTGGTGAAGACGCCGTTGGCAGCTGTGAAGACGTCATTGAGCAGAACAAAAACGTATCCTTCTGCATCGAAGGCTAGGTCAGAGCTAAATCAGATAAGACAGAGCTAAGAAATTACATTTATGTTCATGTTTGAAGGGCAATTTATAGATGAGTGACAAATTAAAAAGATGCTATAAAATGTATGCGCCCCCTACCCGTTTTTTTTGTCACATTTAGATGTGCCTAATTTGTCACTTTTATTAGTTTCAGATCTTCTAATATTAATTTAAGATAAAGGTGAGACCAGTAAACACAAAATGTAGCTTTAAATGATCATTCCACATAATTTATTTAGAATCAGAATCACTTTATTTCGCCAGGTATGTTACACATACGAGGTGATATTCATAATGTCTATCACATATTCATAATGTCTATCACCCATGAGAACAAGTAATTGCCCCCATAACTTGATAACTGGTTTTGCCGCTCTTGGCAGTAACAACTGCAATCAAACGTTTGCATGAACTTGCGATGAGTCTTTTACATCACTGTAAAGGATTTTTGGTTTACTTTTCTTTTTTATTTGGTTACATTGGAGGTGTTTGAGCATGAACTGCCTTTTTGAGGCCTTGCTATGGCATCTCAATAGGATTCAAGTCAGGACTTTGACTCGGCCACTCGAAAACCTTATTTTTATCTTTTTTTTTTTTTTGAGACAATCAGAGGTGGTTTTACTTGTGTACTTCAAATCATTGTCCTGCTGCATAATCCAACAGCAAACATTCTCCTTCAGGTTTTTCTAATAAAGAGCAGAATTCATGGTTCCATAAATTGTGACAAGTCGTCAAGGTCTTGTGAAAGCATAGCACCCCCAGACCAACACATTAGCACCATGTTTGACCAGCGTTATGCTTGATGTGACAGGATTTTAGGTCTTTCAAAAAGTTCCACTTTTGGCTCATTAGTCCACAGAATATTATCCCAAAAGTCTTGAGAAACATCTAGATGTTGTTTGGCAAACATGAGTCAAACATTTCTGTTCTTTTTAGCCAGCAGTGGTTTGTCCCCGAGCTTTAGCAATGGCTCTGTAACCCTTTCCAGGCTGGTAGATTTGAATGACTTTGTTTTGCATCTGTATTTAAATTCTGTTTAGAACGTGGCATAATGTGCTGCTTTTTGAGACCTTTTAGCCTGATTCACTGCTTCACATTGACGAACAGGTTCTATTTAAGTGATGTTTAGATTTAACAGGTCATGTTTTAGACAAGTAAACAAGGGTGTGTGCGGAGTACAACAAGAGAACAATGCAGGCTGATAACACGGCCTGGTGGTTCTGTTATGTTGATGTGGAAAGCATTCAGGTGCCATAGTTTAGGGTTTAGGTTTACATGTCCTTTTAGAGTAAGGGTCATTTCAATTTTGGATAGGCTTCTATTAACATGGTACAGAAACTAAATACTACATGATAGATTAGTCCAGAAATAGTGAATATTTAAGTGTTTCTAATCTTCTATGAATGTAAATTTCAAACCAAAAATGGTCAATACAATTAGGAGGTGGATTATATATACGTATAGTATATAATTATATATAAAACCCACAAGATCCTCAGCAAAAAGTACATTGCTGTAGATTGTCTGATCTCCAGTGAAACACCCCATGATGTTAATGCTAATAATAACAATTATAATTATAATAATAGCAATAATAACATGTAGACTCATATTATGATTTACAATGATTGGATGACTGTACCTTGCAGCAATCAGCGCTCCAAACACAATAGCCATCACACTGCACACCAGCTGAGGTGAAAAGGATTTTCTGGAAGATGAACCTGTTGTCAGTTTTAACAGATATAACTAGTATGCTTATACAAAAGAGTGTCTACATACACCAATCAGTCATAACATTAAAACCACCTCCTTGTTTCTACACTAACTGTCCATTTTATCAGCCCCACTTACCATACAAAAGCACTTTTTTAGTTCTACAATTACTGACTGTAGTCCATCTGTTTCTCTGCATGCTTTGTTAACCCCCTTTCATGCTGTTCTTTAATGGTCAGGACCCCCACAGGACCACCACAGAGAAGATATTATTTAAGTGGTGGATCATTCTCAGCACTGCAGTGACACTGACATGGTGGTGGTGTGTTAGTGTGTGTTGTGCTGGTATGAGTGGATCAGACACGCGATAACACACGACCTCGAGTGTTCTATTGCTTTTATACAACAGTTTTTACAAAATAAAGAAAGAAAATAAATCAAAGAAGCCCTGAATTTCATATTAAATATGCTTTAATATTGACAATACCTTCCGCCAAAAAGTAGTTCCACAACGAATATAAAGTTTAACACTACAAAGTAGACATCCCAAGTTGCAAAAACTCATTTTAGGGAGGTAAGAACAAGATGAAGAAGAAGAAGGCAAGAACCTCCGAAGGGAAAAAAAGAAATAAAAAACCTCTTGCACACACCAAAGGATATTGGTGATAACAGAACTCTTAGGCTAACTGGGCTATTAAGCTAACTGTTCGCGTCACAAACACATTAATGTTCCCTACATAGTGCACTAGATTGTGTATCAGATCGCGGATTTAGGTTCCCTACATAGTGCACTAGATTGTGTATCAGATCGCGGATTTAGGTTCCCTACATAGTGCACTAGCTTGTGTATCAGATCGCGGATTTATGTTCCCTACATAGTGCACTAGATTGTGTATCAGATCGCGGATTTATGTTCCCTACATAGTGCACTAGATTGTGCATCAGATCGCGGATTTATGTTCCCTACACAGTGCACTAGACTGTGCATCAGATCGCAGATTTATGTTCCCTACACAGTGCGCTAGATTGTATATCAGATAACGGATTTAAAACAGGTGTGTGTCGCCTGCGTGCGCGTTTGTGTGCATGAAGCTTGTCGTTACTGGCAACGCGTCAGCGGAATAATACAGTTGTGGTGTGAAAAGGCCGTGCTGTTATCATGAATATCAGCACAGTTAAAACTAGAGATGGACCGATCGGGGTTTTTGGCACCGATTCCGATCTCCGATCTCCTTTCAGGGACATCGGCCGATAGCCGATTCTGATCGGGGGGGGGGGGGGGGGGGGGGAGATTAGCAGTAAATAAACTTAAAAAGAGCCTCACAGTAAAGATAAACCGGAGCAGCGTGTGTGTGTGTGTTTGTGCCTTTAGAAGAGACGCTTTGTTCACAGTATCGCTATAAGTGATTCATTGATTCATGAGTTGATTCGTTTTTATGTGAAGCGTAAGTTTCTCTTCTCAGTTATCTCTCCGTGTTTACTGTTATTAATTAAATGTCGTGGTTTTAAATAAACACCAGCTACTACAGAACATTTTGTGTGACTCTCTTACATTAAAAAGCTTAATTAAAAAGCTTAATTAAACTGCTGTTACCACAGATCTGTAACCGAGTCAGACTCGTTCCGTCTAAGGAGCTAAAAGTTTTCTAAAAGTTCAGCAGATGATCCTGAACTAACAAATTTGGTAATAAATAAACTTTTGCCTCTGATTGGCTCTGTAACGTTTTCTGTTCTCATCTACATCACAAGTAAGAACCGCTCACGATTTACCAAAGTGAACCAGGAGTTTATATAACGTGCTGATAGAATCGACTCAGATGTGACCGGGTTGAATTATCTTTTTAAAGTAAATATTACAATCAGCAAAATTACATCGTAAGAGCTTTCACGATGGTTTCTGTACGATTGTTGATGAATGGTGATGTGATGGTTGGCGCTTCGTAGCTCAAAGTCTGGATCAATCCACTGAGCTGATCCACTTTTAGGAAATATCGCCGATCGCCGATAGCATATTTTGATTAAAAATCGGCCGATACCGATTCGTAGCCGATCGATCGTCCCATCTCTAGTTAAAACACTTCTCAACCAATCAGATTGTAAGGTCGGAACTAACTGTTGTATAAAAAACCATATATAATGCTTTGAGTATTGTACGACCACAATAACATCAATCATTTCTTGGCACCCAAAAACTTAATGCCGTAATGGCAGTGATGGGCAGTTGTAGCCTAGCGGTTAAGGTACTGGACTAGTAACCGAAAGGTTGCCGGTTCAAGCCCCACCACTGCCAGGTTGCCACTGTTGGGCCCTTGAGCAAGACCCTTAACCCTCAATTGCTTAGACTGTATACTGCCACAGTACTGTAAGTTGCTTTGGATAAAAAACGTCTGCTAAATGCCGAAAATGTAAATGTAAATGTAATGACAGTGAAACATGGTGGTGGCAGCATTAAGCTATTCAGGTGTTTCTCAGGCAGGAATAATAAGGGACACTGGTAGGAACTGAGGGATAGATAAATGCCGGCAAATTCGAGAGAGACCTAAAGATGGCTGTTCACAGATTCTCACCATCCAATCTGATGGCGCTTAAAAGATACTTCCATGAACAGTGGGGTACGCTGGGCAAATCCAGTAATGTAAAACTTGTGAAGAAGTATTCCCAGAAGACTTGCAGCTGTAATAGCTCCTAAAGGGGCTTCTACAAATACTGAATGAAGGGTCTGAATACTTTTCTGAATAAGAGATTTCAGTTTGTTTTCATACATTTTCGAAAAACTTTAAGAACAAGTTTTCAATTTGTCATTATCAGTGATTAAGTGTATATTTATGGGTAAACACGGTAATTATATTCATCCAAAATCCACAACACAGTAAGTGTGATAAAAGGGGTCTGAATACTTTCTAAATACACTATGTCTTCCAAAATTCTTGTGGAATAAAAAGTTGCATTTTTAAATACACTATTGACTATTTATGAAATGGATATGACTATTTATTTAGGTCTAAATACATTTTCATATAACAGCCAGAATATGACACATACCTTAATATTTTTGTCTCCAAAATCATGGTCAGCAAAATAGTGAATTTTCGGAGCACAGTGAACATGGGCAAACTGCAAAAAACAGAACATAAAGTTCGGTACTGTACAGACAAACAAAAAACACTATAGGGGTACAAAGACCAAGAATACATTTACTAAGAGTTTTTGAATTAAATCTAATTATAGAGTGATGTTATTATCACATTACATTCAAGTTGGCTAACCACAAGACCCAGCTAATATAACTGGATTGTAATGAATTGTGTGCAATTATAAGCTTGTTTCAATT
The DNA here is from genome assembly GCF_030014385.1 of Trichomycterus rosablanca. Classification (NCBI taxonomy): domain Eukaryota; kingdom Metazoa; phylum Chordata; class Actinopteri; order Siluriformes; family Trichomycteridae; genus Trichomycterus; species Trichomycterus rosablanca. Next base: position 4,216,207 of record NC_085994.1, read on the forward strand.
TAAAATGCTCTTATTACAGGAATTAGTAAATAAAATAGAATTAAATACAAGAGAGCTGATACACCTGAGGGAACACTGTACACAACGTTTATGAAGAAACAGGAGGTTTTTTTGGAACAACAGATTTTATAATATGTAAAGCAATGACGTTTTGGAGCTACAGAAAGTAACACCAAATTAAAATCATACTAGTGGATGATATTTATTCTCTGTGTTTTTAAAGCTGTAACATTGTGAATTAATATTTTACAATTTCCACACTACTGCTTATAATAAAAACTTGCAACGCTAACAGAGATATCAGTAATGTTATTGTCCAGTATAGCTGGAAAAGTTATTTCCACAGTATTGCTTGAATTACTCTGTTCCAGTGTAAACCATGTTGTCAGTTTTTTTTCCTTAAAGGTTTTCAGAACATTGTTTTTATTTCACTGACCATCTGCCTATGTGGTTGTTAACAGGGATGCATCAGTGATCAAAGGCAAATCTAAAGAGCCGCATACATCAGGCAGTATGATATCAGAGAAGTGTGGGCTGCCCTTTTGTGTTTTAAGAGCTGCACAAGACCCAAGGGTACCAGATTGTAAAGAACTGACTCAAACTATTTCTTAGCTACATTCATTATGTAAAAAAATGCGGCCAAAAATTTCATCAGGGGTTTATTATCTCGGAAAAAAACGTTATTTCACAATTTAAGATGAGGTCAATGCAAATTCATTAATTAATTAACTGAACCATTAAGTCACAGATCCTTAAGATGTTACCCATCACTCATGTGTCACTGAAGGAGTTGTTAATTTAATCTCTTTAAAGTTGTAATTGTAATTTTATCTCCATTTTTGAATAAATTGTATGTGTTTAATTATAAAATGGGTGACAGTAGGTGCAGTAGTTATTGTCTGTGCTGTTGGTTTACATGGATCTCTTAATTTGCTCCCATATTCCGAAACAAATGCCAAAGATGGCTACTTCAAATTGCCCCAAGTGGAATATAAACTAACTTAACTTCCTGTAGCGCCAAACAAAGGTCTGTAAAGCCTTTGTGCATGAGATTGCAATATTTAACTAGAGAGTGCATTTCCGGAGAAAATGCGAGTGTGATTGCCGTGTGGCGGTCGGCGGGCGTGCGCAGGTCGGGGGTGCGCATGTGTTTAGAAGTGGTGCGGTGCGTGGGGTGTGAATACTTTCTCCCAGACAGGCCACTGTATGTGTGCACAAGCTGTGGTATGAGCACAAGTTCACTCTGGGTGTGTTTGAGACGCCAAACCTGTAAAAAAATGCAGTTCTGCACGTTTCTACTGCTTACAAATCAGTACTCATTCATTTATATGTGATTATCACTGTAGGGGCCATGGTATTGCGCAATCTATGATCGGCTGTGTCTTATTTACAGCTTTCAGGCACAGTGCACTTACACAGTGCTCACACTTCGGTACCTACTTTAGCATTTAGCCATTGCCATTGATTTCAATGCATTCGTTAGCCTTGAAGCTAACGGATATAAATATCTTTTTTTCAGTTGCAACGCGAACAATATGACGCTCACTGCTAAGTGTAACTGCACTATAGACCGTTTCAATGAGGGTAAACAATAACAACGCTACTGCACATGTCTGTTCCTTTCGCCTTTCCGGTAGCGCCACTTTTAAACATCCATCCAGCTGTCAACATGACGAGCTCGTACTTTGCGAGTCTCCCGAACGCGGAACAAACGCGATATTAGCAGAAATGAATGATAGATCATCAAGTATCTGTACCGGACCCTTTTGAGGAGAATTTAAGAAGTGTTTTTCCGCTGACCTAAAACGTTTGCCTGAGGTAACATACCCAGACGTGTATCACTACCCTGTTGAAACGGAGTGTGTTTACACCAGAGAGGCAGTGAAAGCATACCGCAGTTTGGACGCATACAATTATTTATTAAAATCATTATTGTGTCATCTCCCCTTTTGTGTCTGTTGAGTTAAGAGCCGTTATAATATGATAAAAATATGACAAACCACAGTGAATTACTTCTCATCTGAATTAGAACATATTAGCTAATGCTAAAACGATTTTTTTATAGCCTAACTGGAAATACATGAAATATATTACAGTAAGCACAATGTACTCATAAATAGAATGTTTACTTTTTGTATTACAAAAGTAGAACCATGTTTCTTTACAGGTCTGTGTGTCATTTAATAATTAAGCTAAGCTAATTATTACAGCTAATTAAGCCGTTAATATAATTCCATATAGTGACATTTCCCCAAAATATAGTCCTATAAAGTTATGGCTTTTACATCGTATTCTCAGGAAAATGTAAACTTTTTAAGGCTTATGTTAGGTTTATGTTTATTCTGTTCTATTAATACAAATATTAAGCGCCTGCATATTTTAATACACTTAAGCTAAACGTCAGGGACAAGACACCAAGAGAACAGCGTTTAAGTGAGTACATTTGTTCACAATATTTTATTATGAAATAATATATATTACATTTATTATAAGAGTTGATGGTGGGTATCCAGCCGGCTCTATTTACAGCAGCAATCCAAGCGTTTCGCTGTGCGTTGTCTTTTGGAAATCTGTTCACCTTAATTTCTGAAAGCAAGTTTGTACCTGGCCTGAGGGAACATCCGACAACCGAACAACATGGTCCTAACTTTAATTTAGACATACTGTCAGTAAATCACAACTGAACTAGCGCAAAAGAATTGAAGCAGTTGTGGTCAATCGCTGTTGTTCTGAGCGCTGTTTACCACCAAGCGGAAGCGTCTTAGGAACATCAACGTCACTTCCTGGACTCATGAATATTCATTTGAAACGGTCTATAATTTCATTCTGTGCAGCGTTTTCACCTTAAAAATCACTAATACTTTAGTTACAGACCAAAATAAGTCAGATTTTTTGTCGGCGGCCATTTTCTGCTCTCAGAACGGCCTGAAGATGTCGCCTACGTCATCACGTTGACGTTCTATGGAAAGCCAAAGGTGTCAACATTTTTGTCCAAAAATTCGGGCAAAAACGGGCATAAATGCCACACGGATGGGCATATCCGGATGATTTTTTGGATTTGGGCGCTAATTAATGACCCGGTCGATCAAGGGTTGGAACGGCGTTGATAGCTCGAAATTTTTTTCAAAATGAATGGGAGTCAATGGGGCAAAACGGGCACCTTAAAACGGGCACTGTGGGCACAGTGTTGGTTCGATCCAAAAGCTGTATACAAGCAGTCCATTCCCGTATGGGCCGGACGATTTGGCACTGGAACGGGGTCGATATCTCGAAAATTGCGGACGAAGAAAGGGAGACAAAAAACGGGCGGAATGGTAATAATATATTGAAAACGAAAATAAGAATAACAATAGTGTGCTTGCATTCTGCAATCACACTAATAAATGACTTTGCTATTGGATTAAATCTTAAAAATCTTTTATTTTCTTTTTATGGGTTGCTTCCATGATAAGGCTCCAAATATTAAACATTAAAAATTTACCTTAATTTCTTTGTGCTTCCTAGACCTGTTATGTGATTGCCAACATAGAGTAATGGCAAAGGAAAAATCTGGGGAAAGCAGCACATTACAACATTAAAACAAAGTAAGTCATCACAGAGAGTTTAACTTAAAAAAAATAATTACAACATAAATATTAGGAAAGTGACCCAAAGAAATCCAGAAAAATAGAATTTTTAAATCAGTATATTACTGGAAAATGGGTACTACACAGAAAAATGTGTAATGTATTAAATAATGTGTAAAACCACAATTTGTGACACTTCTGTTTGAGATGTGTCAAGTTTGCACTCATAGATAAAGGTTATAAAAACACCTACAGGTTATTGCATGTTAATAGATTAAAGAAAACTGAACATTTACAGCAAAAATGTGCAACGCTGAAGCAAAATACTGCACAACACCACCAAAACCCCATTCCAATGATAAGATGATGTTAATGTACCAAGTATGTTGTGGCATGATCTAAAATCGATGGGTCATGCAAGAATCCAATACTTCATCATACACTGATCAGGCATAACATTATGACCGCCTTTCTAATATTAGTGTGATTGCAGAATGCAAGCACACTATTGTTATTCTTATTTTCGTTTTCAATATATTATTACCAACAGAAAAAAAGATATTTATATCCGTTAGCTTCAAGGCTAACGAATGCATTGAAATCAATGGCAATGGCTAAATGCTAAAGTAGGTACCGAAGTGTGAGCACTGTGTAAGTGCACTGTGCCTGAAAGTTGTAAATAAGACACAGCCGATCATAGATTGCGCAATACCATGGCCCCTACAGTGATAATCACATATAAATGAATGAGCACTGATTTGTAAGCAGTAGAAACGTGCAGAACTGCATTTTTTTACAGGTTTGGCATTTCAAACACACCCAGAGTGAAGTTGTGCTCATACCACAGCTTGTGCACACATACAGTGGCCTGTCTGGGAGAAAGTATTCACACCCCACGCACCGCACCACTTCTAAACACATGCGCACCCCCGACCTGCGCACGCCCGCCGACCGCCACACGGCAATCACACTCGCATTTTCTCCGGAAATGCACTCTCTAGTTGTGTTTGTCCCCCTTTTGCTGCCAAAACAGTCCTGACCTGTCGAGTCTGACACCTTTCTGTCAGAACTAGAACTAACTTCTTCAGCAATTTAAGCAGACAGCAGCTCGTCTGTTGGATCAAACCACACGGTCCAGCCTTCGCTTCCCATGTGCATCAATAAACCTTGGCCACCCATGACCCTGTCGCTGGTTTGCCCCTGTTCCTTCCTTGGACCACTTTTGATAGATACTGACCACTGCAGACCGGGAACACCCCACAAGAGCTACAGTTTTGGAGATGCTCTGACCCAGTCGTCTAAGCCATCACAATTGGGCCCTTGACAAACTCGCTCAGATCCTCACGCTCGCCCAATTTTCCATCAACTTTGAGGATAAAATGTTCACTCGCTGCCTAATATTTCCCACCCACTAACAGGTGCCGTGATAAAGAGATAATCAATGTTATTCATTTCACCCGTCAGTAGTCATAATGTTATGCCTGGTCGGTGTATACATTTTACACAACTCTATAAAAATGTATAATTATTTGGGTCACTTTCAATGTATAATAATCATGTGAAAAATCACCTTTCTGTGCAAGCTCATATCAAAGTCCTGAAAGGTGACGACTTTGCACATTTTGGCTATGTAGAGAATGATGATTGTACACGCCATCTAAGATGCACATAAAAAAAAAAAACAACAACCATAAAAAACGGGATTTAAAAAGGCTGCCATGATTTTAACAGTAAATCAAACCCACAAAAACAACAGCGATTTAAACTGACCTGTCCAATTCCAAGGAATGCGTACGAGGGAAACCTGTGTGAAAAAACATATAATGTTTTAAGTAATTTACAAATGAATCCACAGTAAATAGTGTTACTGCTGCTGTGGTGTGAGCATGGTTTGTTGCACTAGAGCTTTAACACTGTTAGAATTACTATTTAGTATAAGCATATTGTGTATTCTGTACATACTATGATTTACTATTTTCATTAAATCCTGAAAGAAATGTAGGATGGATGGATGGATGGATGGATGGATGGATGGATGGATGGATGGATGGATGGATGGATGGATGGATGGATGGATGGATGGATGGATGGATGGATGGATGGATGGATGGATGGATGGATGGATGGATGGATGGATGGATGGATGGATGGATGGATGGATGGATGGATGGATGGATGGATGGATGGATGGATGGATGGATGGATGGATGGATGGATGGATGGATGGATGGATGGATGGATACTTGATTTATCCCAAGGGAAATTATGGATGGATACTTGATTAATCCCAAGGGAAATTATTGGCCACACAACAAGTAAACACAACCTCTGCATATATAACAAAAACATTTACTGCAGGTGTACAAATACTTTAGGAAACTTGAAAAATTGTTGCTTTACAGTTTTACCGTCCTTGAACTTGTAGGACACCACTCTTTTTAATAAGAAAATATCATCTCAGGAAAGAAAATCAGGGTGGTCGAGGTGCTGTATGGGACATAGCCTCTTCACACCCACATGCACATTACAGTGTAGCACCAGCGTGTTAGTAAAGTAGCACTGTAATCAGCTTAATTTAGCTGATTGCACTGTTGCTAAAGCACTTCAGTTTCAATCTATCTTTCTCCCAATACACACAAATACACAATTATACAGAAGCAGCAGGACATTAAAAAAACCTGTCAAATGAATGCAATTGTAACAACAAGTCAGCAAAAGAACTGTGTTACATTCATATTTGTTTCCTAAGAGCTGATAAAGGTCTGGAAAAAAGAAATCACTTTAGTGTTTTTAAATCAGCAACTCCACATGAAGAAGAGTAAAGAGTGAGTAAAAAAGTGAGTAAAAAATTCTGGATTTATTTACAAAGCGACACACTGAGCGTCAGGTTGCTTTTATCCTAAAAATTTTATAGTAGGCAATTTATTAGAGCAAGGTCAAGCAGCAGACATAGGGGACAACAAAACACAAGATAATCTGATGAAGGTTGGGACAAAAGTCTCTGTGGCAACCAAAGATCACTTAATTAGCAAGGACTTTGTGGCCGGACTTAAGAAGCACAGTAAGAATTGACTGGAATATGTCAAAAGTGATTTGAATAGACCAGTTGTGTTCTGGGACAAAGTGCTATGGAGTAATGAATCAAAACTAAAACTGTGTGGTCAAAAGAATGAATAGTTTGTCTGTTGTAAGAATGACGAGTATCGCTAGTTGACGAGAACTGCAGTATAGCTAGTGTATATCACTAAAACAATAATTTTCAGCATAGCTATAGTGTATAACACTAAAACAATAATAATTTTCAGCATAGCTATAGTGTATAACACTAAAACAATAATAATTTGCAGCATAGCTATAGTGTATAAAAGTAAACCCATAATAATTTGCAGTATAGCTATAGTGTATGACAATAAAACAATAATGATTTGCAGCATAGCTATAATGTGTAACACTTAAACAATAATGATTTGCAGTATAGCTAGTGTATATCACTAAAACAATAATAATTTTCAGCATAGCTATAGTGTATAACACTAAAACAATAATAATTTGCAGCATAGCTATAGTGTATAAAAGTAAACCCATAATAATTTGCAGTATAGCTATAGTGTATGACAATAAAACAATAATGATTTGCAGCATAGCTATAATGTGTAACACTTAAACAATAATGATTTGCAGTATAGCTAGTGTATATCACTAAAACAATAATAATTTTTAGCATAGCTAAAGTGTATAACAGTAAACCCATAAAGATTTGCAGCACGGCTATAGTGTATAACACTAAAACAATAATGATTTGCAGTATAACTATAGTGTATAGCAGTAAAACAATAAAGATTTGCAATATGTATAATAGTAAAACCTTTAATGTATTGCATTTTATTTCGCCTATGAGCTGAATTCAGGCTAAATCCCAAATCTCTCTCTATTTTGCTCAAGTGCACTAGATGGGAACATATATAAGCTATCTCCACTACAGCCCACCTAGTGCACTCTGAATTCATATCAGGACCCCGCCATGGCTTGGGTAATACGGAAGTGATAAATAAAACAGAATATTGCACTTACCGGTAGGTTGTTAAAACTGTTTTGTTGACAGCCACTATAAAAAAAGAGCTGGTGGCGTAAAACAGAGCGGAGAAGAGCTTCATTATCTGCTGCTGCTTCTGCTTCTGTACAGAACTCAAATGTGAAGATGCAGCAGGTGACAGCGCGGAAGAACTAAAAGTGGAGCTTCTTCTTAACATGTTGGTGTCATTGATCCGACTGCATCCAATCTCTGTCCCCCACACACACACACACACACACACACACACACACACACACCCACACCCACACCCACACACACACACACACACACACACACACACACACGAAGTGTCTGTTGATAATAAACGCTTGTCCGTTTTAGCGTTCACTGTGTAAGCACCCTATGTCTCTTACTGCCGTTTCCTCATCACACACATTGCAATATTCCAGTCTGCCTCTAGGTGGCAGCCTACCACGGCTACAAAATTCAATCCTCCCCCAAATGCTTTTACTCATTCTCAGGTTTCACTAACTCCTCGATTCTGTCAGCATATGCACCGATGAGGCATAACATTATGACCACCTTCCTAATATTGTGTTGGTCCCCCTTTTGCTGCCAGAACAGCTCTGACCCGTAGAGGCATGGACTCCACTTAGGGTTGCCAACTTTCAGAACTGGAAATAAGGAACACCCTGGGCTGGCGGGTTGGCGTAAGGCATAGGGTGGGGGGGTGGGATGGCAGGTGTTTACCTGAGCATTGGGGTCCAGGCGGTTAGGGTTGCACCTATAAAAAAATATAACAGGTCTTACACCGTCATAGGAACATTATCAAAATGTTTTATTTAGGCTGTTTAACATTTATTATTTTATTCTTTATAATAATAAATCAGAACCATATTGTAGGTAAAACAACATGCATAAAGAACATCATTTAACATTTTTTCTTAATAATGAAAACAACATTTTTAAATAATCCATCTTCACACTGACATGCAGCCCCGGTTCTGGACTGCGTTGCTTAGGGGGCAGTTATAAAATCCAGCACCCCCATAACGCCAGCCCTGCTCGTGTTACTTTATTTTCACCCTAAGTCGGATTTGAACCTAGGGCTGAAATATATGCGTGATGTGCTCTGCCCACTGCGCTACTCAAACATTGGAATAATAAACAGATTGTTATGCTGAACACTACTTAAAATGATAACCAAATGCTTTCTAATTCCCACGACAGCAGCAGTTTCCTTCTGTTTCATACATCTTGCCCTGTCTCAGTCTAATCTGCAGCATTTCTTTCTCATTTTTAAAAATACGGAACAAAGTGCGTCCCGTATCAGTCGTTTAGTTTTTAAATTAGGAACGATTCTGTATTTTACGGGACAGTTGGCAACACAGTGGCATAACTAAGAGCTCAAAAAATACATATATCAAATCATCTACATTTACATTTTCGGCATTTAGCAGACGCCTTTATCCAAAGCGACTTACAGTACAGTTACAGTATACAGTCTGAGCAATTGAGGGTTAAGGGCCCAACAGCAGCAACCTGGCAGTGGTGGGGCTTGAACCAGCTACCTTCTGATTACTAGTCCAGTACCTTAACCACTAGGCTATGGCTAGAAGTCAATCTACAATAGACTTCAAGTCCAAATTCCTGGCTCTGGTATTTTGAATGCACAATTTTAGTTATTTTAATTTTACTTAACGAAAATATTGTAACAACAAAAATATTGTAATATAATAATAAAAACCTGGTGAGTGCAGCCAATGGGGGGCAGTGAGGTGAGTGGTTGAGTTCATGTCCTGGAGAATCCCCCCCTCCCCCCGCCATGGGCCCCAGTGCACCTGCCCACCCCTGCCCCTCCTGTAGTTTTGCCCCTGCTTGCACCAGGATGTCAGCAGCAGATTACTTTAACTCCTGTAAGTTGTGAGGTGGGGCCTTCATGAATCGGACTTGTTTGTCCAGCACATCCCACAGATGCTCGATTGGATTGAGATCTGGGGAATTTGGAGGCCAAGTCAACACCTCAAACTGGTTGTTGTGCTCCTCAAACCGTTCCTGAAGCATTTTAGCTCTGTGTCAGGGCGCATCATCCTGCTGAAAGAGGCCACAACCATCAGGGATACCATTTACATGAAAGGGTGCACATGGTCTGCAACAATGCTTAGGTAGGTGCTACGTGTCAAAGTAACATCCACATGGATGGCAGGACCTGAGGTTTCCCAGCAGAACGTTGCCCAAAGCATCACACTGCCTCCGCCGGCTTGCCTTCTTCCCATAGTGTATCCTGGTGCCGTGTGTTCCCCAGGTAAGCGACGCACACGCACCCGGCCATCCACGTGACGTAAAAGACCTTCTTCCATTGCTGCGTGGTCCAGTTCCGATGCTCAAATGCCCACTGTTGGCGCTTTCAGCAGTGGACAGGGGTCAGCATGGGCATCCTGAGTGGTCTGCGGCTGTGCAGCCTCATACACAACAAACTGTGATGCACTGTGTATTCTGACACCTTTCTATCAGAACCAGCATTAACTTCTTCAGCAATTTAAGCTACAGTAGCTCGTCTGTTGGGCCAGCCTTTGCTCCCCACGTGCATCAATGAGTCTTGGCTGCCCATGACCCTGTTGCCGTTTTAACACTGTTCCTTCCTTGGACCACTTTTGATAGATACTGACCACTGAAGCCTGGGAACACCCCACAAGAGCTGCAGGTTTGGAGATGCTCTGACCCAGTCGTCTAGCCATCACAATTTGTTCCTTGTCAGAGTCGCTCAAATCCTCACACTTGTCCATTTTACCTGCTTCTAACATCAACTTTGAGGATAAAATGTTCACTTGCTGCCTAATATACCCCCCCCCCCCACTAACAGGCTACCTATAGTTTATAATAAGATACAGATCTATAGAGATGTGCCTCCTATAGTTTATAATAAGATACAGATCTATAGAGATGTGCTACCTATAGTTTATAATAAGATACAGATCTATAAAGATGTGCTACCTATAGTTTATAATAAGATACAGATCTATCAAGATGTGCTACCTGTAGTTTATAAGATATAGATTATTTTTTAAATGTTTAAATAAAATTGTTTTATATTATATATAAATGTTTATATGGTTACATAGTGGGTTTTTATTATTTTGTCTTTATATATTTTTTATACATATTTAAGAAATGTATTGAAATGTTTTAAATTGACAACATTTTATTTTTAATATTTTTAAAATACAAAAATAGTTATAAACAAGGTCAAGCAGGTCTTTTTATAGTTGTTTATTTTACTGCTTTATTAATTCAGAATATAACCTGTACAGTATTATGAGCTCATGTCTAATAGAACAAATGATAAAACAAAGGCTACAACATTTTTGTTTGTAAAGGCAACAGTTCTGACCCTTGGCAGTTAATTAATAAAACACAGAACTGTAAAACTGTATTCAATTCAATAAAAGATCAACAATTATAGACTGGAATCTGACAGATCTGAGTAAAACAGAGAAGTGCAGCATATTATATAACATGTAGACAGCATGCTATTCAGAAACAAATTTTAAAAAGCTGATACGCTGGATATAAACACATCTCATCATCTTCATCCCATCTTTATTCATCCTGCATCCCTCCATGCATTCTCTGCAGTCTTTCACGTTTTTTGTTGTACTTTAATATTCGTTGCACCTTTTTTTCCAGTTGCGGGTCGATGCAGAGTCTTTCCTTGCCCACATGCAAGCTGAAAATAAGCAAACGTTCAGTAGAACAATGAAAAGCTGGATCCAGATCTCCATTTAAATATATGAAAATCCACTAGTGTAAAAAATAATAAGAAATTCTCAAATAAAACAAGATCACTCACATCAGTGCCTTTATATCACAAGATCCAGTATCTGTCTGAACATCATATCGTGTAATTCTCTTCGATACCCTATAGGAAATTCTTTTCGAAGTGTTCAGACAGCAGTTTGGGATGTATCCTGTTGGAAAACAATAGCACATGTCTTAATAATATAATCAGTAACAAGCATGAAGCTATTGACTAGACTAACCTTCCTAGTTTTGTTTATAGGAGGGACTATTTACTATCTATTTGTTTTGCAGGTGAACCAGTCAAGAGACTCAAAGACTTGAGTAGTATCGGAAGTATTTAAAAACTTACTCAGAATATAAAAATAAAGAAGCAGTATTCAGTCCAAAATACATTTTATGGCGGCATGGTGGCTTGGTGGGTAGCACTGTCGCCTCACAGCAAGGCGGTCCGGATCCTTTCTTTGCGAAGTTTGCATGTTCTCCCTGTGTTTGCGTGGGTTTTCTTCCGGGAGCTCCGGTTTCCTCCCACAGTCCAAAAACATCAGGTTAATTGGAACGTCAGGTTAATTGGAAACACTGAATTGCCCTATAGGTGAATGGGTGTGTGTGTGTCTGCCCTGCGATGGACTGGCGCCCCGTCCAGGGTGTTAATATGTGCTTTGCGCCTATTGAAAACCTGGGATAGGCTCCAGCAGACCGTAATTGGATAAGCAGTTAAGAGAGTGAGTGAGTGAGTGAGTGAGTGATACATTTTGCAAATATTCTGAATACAGTTATTTTCCCCATCAAGGAAAAATAATTAATGCTTACATGCAGCAGCTAGTTTCATTCCATTTTATTAAGTTTAGGATCAGACTGAAACATGATATGCATGATGTCCAAAGCTTTTTCCCTCAGAACCTCTGCGTTGTGATCATTATTTAAAGCATATTTATATATATTTAAATTGATTTTTGATCTCCTATAGCCACTCAGATTTGTCTCAACAAATAACACTTAGGGATTGGCAGGTGTAGGCATTCATTTTTAATATCTATTTTAGATGTATTTCAAACTTAAGCACTTCTTTTTAAGATGCATTTTTTATATTTACTTACTTGTTTATCTTAAATGCTGAGTGTCTAAGAGTGTGCCTTCTATATTGAGTCATAAGCTGACCATTGCTGCCTACATCTGTTGTGTTTAAACTGCTTAATTTCTGTTATTTAAAAAAAAAAATTGTATTAATAGTGTCATTATTGAGATAGGGTAAAAGCAGGAAACAGCTTTCCAGCCTAGCCGGACCCTTGTTGTTGCTGTGAGGTTTCTTCAGTAGGCTTTATTAGAGATGGCATAATGGAAATTTACAATACTAAAAATAGTACATAAACTTGAGACATATATAATTGCTAGTTAGATGAATGCTTGAATGCTTTTATAATTTTCATGCAAAGGTACACACCTTTGGGTAAGGCAGGTTCAGGTGATTGTCCAGTTGTGAGAAACTGCACAGGACAGTAACATAACCTGTTTTGCTACTGTACCCAATTATTGAAGCACCTGGTCTTTTGTGCTTTTGTATGAGTAGAGCTGTGCAACCTGTTGTGATTGCGCATTTAATGTATAAATAGAGCAAGTACATGCAGTCTTTAAAGATTTAATACATGGAGCATTAACAGAATACAGATTTCTATATTAAAAGGAGTTTGAAATAAGCAAAATGTTTGCTGTGCTACTAAATGCCACAACTTTTCTATTCGGTTATGGATTTTTTATAGTTTTATCTAATATGTCTGTTTCTAGTGAGTTGCTTAAGGATTACTTTTAATATAAAAGCTGTTTGTAACAGCTTCATTAACAGGACTTATTAAAAAAATAAATAAAATAAAAAAAGCACTATAGGCATTTATAATATACATTCTAGGGGTGTCCTGCTCCCCTGGCCAATTCTTCTGGTTATTAACACATAAACATGATAAACATTGCAGAATAATCCCTTACCTTCGCTGAATGTGAAGATGAAGGCACACAGGACGAGAAGAACCAGGGCTGCTGCTCGGCACTCCATGGTTAGAATGAGAGTGAAAGTGCGCTCCTGAAGATAAAGTGCTCAGATACCTAGTACCGCCCCTATTTCATCTTCTGCCTGGTCTGAGCGTATTGAAAGCACAAAGAAAAGTATGTTTGTTAAATAGCTTTCGAAAATGGCAGGAATAATGACCTTAGTCTGTTTTTTCCTGTAAAAGTTACTCGAATGTGAAAGTCAGTTTATATGAAAAGTATAAGTAACAAGTCAAGAGAGGTTTTATTGTCATTTCAGCTCTATACGAGTACATATTGAAACGAAACAACGTTCCTCCAGGACCAGGGTGCAACATAGAACAAAAAGTGCAAGACAGTACAGTACACAGTGCAGATAGACAACAGTACAATACATACAAAAAAGACATTCATAATCTAAAGAGTAATTAAGAAGGACAAGACTAGAGACAAGTGTTGGTCAGTACATGGTACTGAGTAAATAATGGGTGACATAGAAAAACATATTCTGATATGCAAAAGTAATGTTTCTAGTATTATTCCGGCATATAACATTTCAGTTTATTAGAATAATTTTATAAGTTATGTGTATCAGTCAAGTCAAGTCAGACTCATGTATATAATGCTTCTTACAATGAACATTGTCTCAAATCAACTTTACCCCCTTTGAGCAAGCTGAGGGCGGAGTTTAGAAAATATATGTATGTATATACATATGGTTTAGCAGCACAGTAAACATTTGTACTGCTTATATAAAGCTTTCTTCAGAAATCTGCATTCTGTCTTAAATCTTTAAATACTGCATATACAAATATATCAACACTAGGTCTATATATATTTTAAATGCTTAATCACAACAGGTTGCACGGCTTTACACATACAAAAGCACAAAAGACCAGGTGCTTCAATAACTGGGCACATTAGCAAAACAGGTTATAATACTGTCATGTGCAGTTTCTCACAGCAATCTCTCTGTCTGTCTGTCTGTCTGTCTGTATATATACACCGATCAGGCATAACATTATGACCACCTTCCTAATATTGTGTTGGTCCCCCTTTTGCTGCCAAAACAGCCCTGACCCATCGAGGCATGGACTCCACTAGACCCCTGAAGGTGTGCTGTGGTATCTGGCACCAAGATGTTAGCAGCAGATCCTTTAACTCCTCTAAGTTGTGAGGTGGGGCCTCCATGGATCGGACTTGTTTGTCCAGCACATCCCACAGATGCGCAATTGGATTGAGATATGGGGAATTTCCTTGGAACACCCCACAAATGCTGCAGTTTTGGAGATGCTCTGACCCAGTCGTCTAGCCATCACAATCTGGTCCTTGTCAAACTCGCTCAAATCCTCACGCATTTTTTGTGCTTCTAACATCAACTTTGAGGATAAAATGTTCACTTGCCGCCTAATATATCCCCCCCACTAATAGGTGCCGTGATGAAGAGATAATCAGTGTTATTCACTTCACCTGTCAGTGCTCATAATGTTATGCCTAGTCAGTGTACATACATATATACACATCTCTATTTATGTTTCCATTGTTTTAAATAACAATAATCTTTTTTTTCATCTTCACTTAACAAAACTACTTACCAATTAAAACATGGCAGCCCCCCTCTTTAAATAACTTACATCTTAAGATGCACTGGTTGTGTTGAGTAAACAATAGCTGTGGATGTACTTTACCTTGTAACATTCCACTAACCTTTAAAACTGAAACCAGCAGAAATTATACAACATTGAAATGTTGATTTTGATTGTATTTACAGGTTTTGATTTCAAGTGATCACAAGTGTTCATACAGACGCAGCGAATAGTCAGCAGGTAAGAGTGCACAAGGCATATTTAGGAATTCCACAGTGCAGCAGCATCATTCAAGTGCCTTTCTTATCAGTTCAGTAAAGAGGCTAGCAAAAACACAAGGTTGAACAAGCAGCGGCCCTTGCTTGACGCCGAGACCACTCCGAACACTCTGGTCGTCGGTGACTCTGCCATCTAGAACGTAGACAGCAGATCAATGCTAACATGCTGTCTCCCGAACGTGGCTGTCTTGGAATTAAATGAGGAACTTCCTAACATTCTCTCCCAGCATGGAGTGATCGACCAAATTATTCTGCACGTGGGCAGAAATGACATTTGCAGAGAAAAGTCAGAAATCTTGAACAGCAACTTTACTGAGCTGTTTAATACACTTGAGAAGCTGACTGCTCAGAAGTTCATCAGTGGGCCTCTCCCAGCCCGAGGATCTAATACGTTTTCACGACTACTCAACCTCAACACGTGGCTGAGCAGAACCTGCACCTAAGCAAAGCACTAAACTCTCGATGTTCAATTCTAGATTGAAAACAGATTTATTTACTCAGGCTTTTGATTAGTCTTTTCAAACTAAACAAGCAAACTTAGTTATGCTGTAATAATTAGCTGTGCCAGAGTTTAAAGCTACTCTCTGTAAAACTGACATTTTACTCTTAATGATTTCACATTATAACTACATCTTCTGTTGGTTCTGACGGAAACCTGTTCACCCTCTCGAGGTTAAAGACTGCAAGTCGAGACTGCAGTGCCAACAATGCTGCTTCTACTAGATGTGACGGAAACCTGCCATGTTGGAACCAAAAATGTTCAGAACTTACAACGGAATTGATCATAGACTGGACTGAATCATGAAGAACTTTATAACTTTTAGGTCAATTTAATTTTGTGTTTGTATTATTTGTGTAAATTCTATTTATTTAAAGTATAGCTCAGTGATTGTGTAAATTCTATTTATTTAAATTCTGTTTATTTAAAGTATAGCTCAGTGGTTAAGGTACTGGACTAGTAAGCAGAAGGTTGCCAGTTCAAGCCCCGCCACCACCAAGTTGCCACGGTTGGGTCCCTAAGCAAGGCCCTTAACCCTCAATTGCTCATCGTGTTCAGCTCATTGTGTAAGTCGCTTTGGATAAAAGCGTCTGCTAAATGCTGAAAATGTAAATGTAAATGTATCCTCCAGACCACCCAAAGAGGATGGGGGTCCCTGCTGAGTCTAGTTCCTCTCAAGGTTTCTTCCTGTAATTTTAAGGGAGTTTTTCCTTGCCACTGTCACCCTCGGCTTGCTCAGTACGGGATTTTGGTCTGTTGGTCTTTGATTCTGTAAAGTTGCTTTGAGACAATGTCCATTGTAAAAAGCACTATATAAATAAATTCGACTTGACTTGACTTGGACTGACTGGACACTACAGGTGCAACCTCAACCTCCCTCACCTGCTTTCAACCATGATGAAGGACCATCAAACATACAATCCCCATCACTGGAGAACACGGCTCAGGCTGAGTTCCTGACACATGATGAAAGCTATTACGACCTTCATCATCTGCCAGTGACACGGCAGTCACCAGCAGAGACATCACATTCATCCTCCATCCATTCCTCCAACTTCTCTCTCTCAACATCACCTCCACATATGGATTTCACATATGTGGAAAATTGAGAAACTGGTGTGTGTTGGGACTAAATTCTCACACTCTATCTCAGCCAGTCCGCAGGATTTTACCTGAAGAGTAATATTTAAGATGCTTTTCTGGTGTATCTCTGTAAAAGTGATCATGACCAGATCTCCAGGTGCAACATTTTCATTTCAGACTTAATACCTGATAAGTTTTAAACAACATTAGTCCTCTGTTTAATAATAATAATAATAATAATAATAATAATAATAGGTTACACATATATAGCGCCTTTAACCAAGCTCAAGGACGCTTTACGGTGTGTTTAGACAAGAAATATGTGTCTTTAGTGTGTTTACGTGTGTCTTTAGTGTGTAATTTTAAAATTACAATGTAAATTGCACATGCTAAATGTTTACAATGTTTTCTATGTTTACAGGTATGAATGTGTGTGTTAGAGAGAGAGTGAGCTGTGTGAATAAGATTGTCTGTATTGTATTTTTCGTGCACTGCAAGCATCTGTGTAACCAAAAACAAATTCCTTGTATGTGTGAGCATACTTGGCCAATAAAGCCCGATTCCGATTCCGATTCCGATTAAGAGCTATCAATCATAAATTCTGTGTGAATTTTGACTACATTGATATCGTGCTCACTTGTGTGTTCCAGATGTTGGGAATCATTTATTTTTAAAAATCCCCTCTCAAGCATTTGGTGGTGAGGCAGTGGTGAGCATGGCTGAACATGAAAACTCTATTCAGGAATACCCAGCCACATAATATACACAGATTAGTGTTTGAATGTTTGAAAGATGTTTCAAAAGTTCATATAATAGTGTTCAGGATGTGTATACCTTTTGACAATCATACAAATGTCGTAAATCTATCTGGAGTTCTGTAAGAGCATTAGTAAACAGGTAAAAAAATGATTTAAGATCAAGCAGCCTGGCGTGATAGGGACTCACTGCTGGAGGCGGTTAATCATGTTATTTAACAATACAATACCATTGCAAAACAAATGACACAAAAGGAAGGGTGAGTTTAAGAAAACAAAAAAATCACAAACTGAATTGCATGTTACAGTGCATGAACTTTATTAACTAAATATTTACACTTTGGTTCCTATTGAAACAGTAAAGTTTATCATAATTATTTAAATACAAATCAAAATACAGATGAGAAACAGAAATGAAATGAATTAATAATAAACTTTCAAAACTTTCTCTGCCCCACAGTTGCCAGGCTGAAGAGATTTAACAGCATCTCGGCTGTAGAACTGCTGCTCGGTCTGCTTCTTTCTTCTGCACGACGCTGTATTTCACTGTCTTCCAAACAATCTGCATCTATTGCGCATCTTTCTGCAGGAAAAAGTCATGCCAGAAACAGACAAACACAAACAGCAATGCACAAACACATTATGAGTGTCAGATTCATGATTTATTAAATTAGATTAAAAGAACTGAAAAAAGTTATGTAAGCATTAATGGTCTTAGATGGGTTTAGGGCTGATGTGTTCGTGTGTATCACAAGTTGTAAAGACCAGCATATCTGAGCGGATTTCATAAGTTACAGGCTGTGGCTTGTTACACATCTGAGTAACTGAGGATAATTATTGTAAATATTGTCAAACATGGCAACACCATCCTGCAAGCCAGTGCTTTTGAGTATAACAATTAGTGTGTAAGCATTAATCATAAATATATAGCACTGATCAGCCATAACATTAAAACCACCTCCTTGTTTCTACACTCACTGTCCATTTTATCAGCTCCACTTACCATATAGAAGCACTTTTTAGTTCTACAATTACTGACTGTAGTCCATCTGTTTCTCTACATACTTTTTAAATCTGCTTTCATGCTGTTCTTCAATGGTCAGGACCCCCACAGGACCACCACAGAGCAGGTATTATTTAGGTGGTGGATCATTCTCAGCACTGCAGTGACACTGACATGGTGGTGGTGTGTTAGTGTGTGTTGTGCTGGTATGAATGGATCAGACACAGCAGCGTGTCCACTCATGGTCCACTCTGTTAGACACTCCTACCTTAGTTGGTCCACCTTGTAGATGTAAAGTCAGAGGCAATCGCTCATCTATTGCTGCTGTTTGAGTTGGTCATCTTCTAGACCTTCATCTGTTGGCTGGATATTTTTGGTTGGTGGACTATTCTCAGTATAGCAGTGACAGTGAGGTGTTTAAAAACTCTAGCAGCCCTGCTGTGTCTTATCCACTCCTACCAGCACATCTGAATGTTTTAAATCATAATATCATATTTTATACAAATAACAAAAATGCTTGCAGTCACAGATTCCTCAATCAATTAAATTATTTATATACCCTGTATGAGAAGCCTATGGATAATTTAACTAGCCCTATGTGACTAGTAGTATATCAAGGTAACTGGAATTGTGTTACAATTTTAGGGATGTTGTACCACCATCAGCAATCCATATAAATCATAAACCAGAAATATTTTTAAGATTTTCACACAATCCAGTTGACTCTCTTTTATAGTTACTGACCTGAAGAACAGCAGACACCGGGAGCACCACAGCGACCTCCCTCAGTTCCACATGATCTCCCTCCATTATCACAGGGAGTGGGGATGTAGTTCTCCTCCATGCAGCTTGCTGCTTTTGAAGAGCCCACAAAGCAGCCCACACCTGGAGCACAGCAAATACTGGGACCGAAGCATCGTCCCCTGTCCTCGGGACCACACGCCATACACTAGGGGAGGGATAAAAATATTTTTCCAAAATACTGATGATGAAAATATATATATTAATATTAATATTCTGACAACGTTATGTAAATATATCTGATGATTTTTTTTACTAACTTATATACTATGTTTTTTCCAGCAAGTAGCTTAATCAGAGAACTTAATGTAAATTTTACATTTCACTTCATTTTTATCAACTGCTTTATCTGGTCCGGGTCACAGCGAGCTCGGTTCCACAAGTAAACACCTGGTGCAAAGCAAGAACATTCTAGGCAGGGTACCAATCTATTGCAGGGTTTTGATCATCCCACCCCATCACAATAGCCATATCATGTCTGTGTAGATATTCAGTCGGCCAATGGCACCTTCGTCCCCCTGTCGCTTTTTAAACTTATTGACAAGTTTAAAATGGCAGTAAGTGATGAGCCACGACCCAGCCTTGTTTGCAAAAACTGAGCCTTTGACGGATCCTCCATTCATATCCAATTCTGATTCCTTCAACAGTTACCAGTTCACCTGTGTATTGTAAATGTGCATGTTGCAAAATGTACATGCGGGAGCATTTTAAAAAATCACAGATTATTGTTTTTGTGGCATTTTACAAAATTTCCCAACTCTTCTGGAAGTGAGATTAGTAGTATCAGTAATAATAATAATAATAATAATAATAAATAATCTCTTTATTCAAATTTTTCATTGTATTTATGCATTTTTTTATTTCAATCTAGTTGTATCAAATTGTCCAGTTGTAACTCCTTTACTGCTGCAGACCTCTACCCTGACCGACAAAGGCTGTACCTCACACATGCCCCCTCTGACCATGCATAGTAGCCAAACGCTTCTTTCCATCTGCCCAAGGTGGTTGTAGAGTCACGAACTGATCTCTATTATTTCTCTTTTTGTTTAGTACTAACCAGTAGTAATGAGGAATCACCTCAGCCCACCCATTCTCAGACAACGCCAATTATGTCGATAGCAGAGCTGAGATTCAAACTTAAGAGATCGAGATCTCAGCAGTGGTCGGTTAATGAGACAGACCTACAGTGTCATGTAGTGGTGGGTATGCTACCTGTCTAATGGCCGGATCGGCAGAGGCACGCTTTCCCCCACGTGGGCAGTTCTGGATGTAGCAAGCCGAGGAGAGAGACAGCAGGCAGAGCACTCGTACTGGAAGTGAAGAGTCCCACATGGTGCTGCGCTGTTGTTCTGTACTTGTTTCACACAAAGCTGTGCTAAGAGCCATCAGACTTTTATACTGGATTCTCTTCTTCACAATAATGTCCCCCAGTGCCACGTCAGAGAGAAAACCTGTCTGTAAATGCCGTCTATCACTTAGCAATGATTTCCACACAGCATGCTACACCGTCACTGAGGAACAACTTATTACTGAATATAAGGTTCAAATGTTTTATTCTTTTGTTTCATGCTGAGGGAGTGTCAAGCTAAAATACAGAACAATATGTTCGGCCAAAATAATACAACAGGATAAATATTGTTGTAGGGGGTAAATTATATTCTTCTGGGTCATTAAATATGATCTAAACAATAAGATAACATTATTATCATTATCTCAAAAAATGTAATTTCCCTTTGTGGATTAATAAAGTTTTGTTACGTATTATTATCATGTATTAAAAAATTAGGGAGGTGGTCTGTTAAGCTAGCCCACCACTGCTGAGATCCAGCTTTAAATCTCAGGGCTGCTATCCTCCAGCCAGGTGTCTACACAGACATGACTGGCTGAAGAGAGGGATGGCCAAGCACTGCAACACACCGCATAATGTATAGGGTAGTCCTGCCCTGGGCTCAATCTTTTTTATGTGAACCAGACTGGAAAAAATTCTGCATGTTTTTGGGAGGTGTGCTGACACCAGCATACCTAAAGTAAACTCCTCACAGGTTTAAACCCAGGTCCATAGAATTACTGCTGCTGTGTGGTATCCACTCCGCCAGCTGTGCCACCATGCCAGCCTAAACGTCAGGCTACGGCATTTATAAGGTTTACTCTAATTTTTAAACTGCAGGGTGTCCCTGAAGTCTGGACACAGGAAATATCACTAACTATAACTAAGTTTATGTTTACTGAAATACACACACATACACTGAAAATGTTATTGATTAATATTCTAATGAAATAAAATCTATTAAAAATATGCATTTTGCCTATGTGTCCAGACTTTACGGTCACTCTGAAGCATTATATTTAAATGACAAATTAAATGTCAAAAAAGCAAACTAGCTTTTGCAAACTAGACGGTCCCCGTCAATAGAGGGTGCTTTATTATAGGCCCATTAGAGAATTAAGAAACCCTGGTTTACCAGACGTTGCATAAATCCCACTCTTGATATTCCACTCTTCATGCCTTGATGAAGCTTTTGAAAGTAGTGATGCATTACTGTACTATTTTTTAGTATTCATCAACCCAGATAAAGAATATTGGCTACAGTTTTACATTGTTTTCACTATTTCTAGCCAAACACTGCAATCATTGCTTGATTGGTAAACTTAAACTGTGAAAGCATCCATATGATACAAGACAGGTCAGATCCATGGGTTGATCTTGTTTACCCCAAATTCTGATCAATTATCTGCATATCACAGCAAAATAATTTGTTTTTGTTAAGTCACGGTGTGAGTGTTGGCTAAGATTTTTGTTTTTGGCTCACAGGATTCAAACCCTTGTCGATAATGGTCGTCTGCTCTTGTAGCCTAACTGCTTTATGGTTTAATGCTCCAAGGTGTTATTTGCACCTTGCAGTTTAGTATTTTTTATCATTAACTATAGCTTTTGACCCATGTCTAAATTATTTTATGAATAAAGGGGGCAGTTATTGTTTGTAAATATTCCATATATAAATGACTATTTTGATATCCAGGATTTGTACACCGAGACTTTTTTATATCCTTGTTTTATCTAAAAACACAATTAATTTAAATTAGGGCTGTCGTTAATCGTGTTAATTAACGCGTTAATTTAATCCTGATTAAAAAATTTAAGAGATTAAAATTTTGAATCAAACTGTTTTTATTGGGCTGTGTTTGTGCCACTTTAAACATGCGTCACTGTGGTAATTTGCGCTGCTTTAACACAGCAACATTGTGCTTATATGGTAGCGTCGTGAGTTACAAATTACTCGAGCTGCTGCTGCTACATATTGTGAAATATCGGGTATTTAAATAATCATTTTTGTTTTCAAAAAGCATGAGAAATCATCACTAAACAAAATTACATTTGTCTCGTCGGGCGTCTGAGCGCACGGATACGAGTTACAGGCTGAATGAGCTCAGACTCAGTCTAACTTAATTTCAGAGGAATTTGGAAGGAAAGCTCATGAACTGTACACATCGTGGGAACATTACAAACACTGCTGTTAAATGGATCGCAATGGACCTTAGACGCTTTAACAGTGTGGGTCTACATGACGTTATACGTGTTGCATCTAGAGATGGTTCATATTAGTACCCTGAGCGCCTGTTTTCAGTGGCAGGGTTACAAACAGGAAAAGATCCTCACTCACTTTTACCAGATAATGTGAACAGACTCATTTTTAATAACTGGCTGAAAGATGGGGAGCTGTTAACAACTCTATATAGGCATTGGCTGGCTTTCTAAAAATAATTTAGATGTAATAATTTAATTATAATTTTCTTAATTTTTTATTGTTAAACATGTTCTTGCAATAAAAATGTGCATAACTTCAAATTTTGCTTAGTTATTGTTGCATTCGATTAATCACGATTCATTTGGTTCTGGAATCGCGATTAATCTTGATCAAAACGCATGACAGCCCTAATTTAAATACATTTCAATTGAATATTTAATAATTTTGCCTGCAGTGTTTATTGGATTAAAAGAATGTATTAGTAGAAAGTGTTTTCTCAGATTATTATTCATGGTGAGGACTGTAAATATAAAGGGTAGAAAGGTCAGACTTTCAAAATCTGACACATTTTATTCATCCTCACAACATATTGATAGAAAGAAAACAACAGAAATGTTCTGCATTCAAAATAGAGAAAATGTAGCAATTTGGATTAATATTTTCATATCATTCATGGACATGCATGGTGGCCCAACAGAGAACAACCTGTCTCACGCAAAACATATTTGCCTTTGGTAAACACCTTTTCTTGACCCATGTACATTTAATAATTAATATAATTTGTGATTTGGGCATGACTGTAGCAAAGCAGGTAGGGTGTCCTTTGGACTTGGGTTTGATCCTGCCTCCTGTGGGTAGTTAAGCAGAGATGGCGGTTCATCCAACAGATTCTCCTAACTCTGCACAGGACTTAAAGCTCTTTTAGAGTGAGTGTTGGGTTCTTTCTTACCTTCCTGAGGGGTAAATTGTGGGCAGTTAGTCAATTTGATTTCCACTGCTGGGGATCCCTGATTGCATTCGAGGAAGGTATATTTCCTGCTCATGCCTCCTCCGACCAGGTCCTCTTTCTGCTAATCAGGTACCTTGAAAAGCATTTCAAGACCCCACCCACATCCCACCTCATGCCAAGTTCACACTACACAACTTTCCAAGTCGTCAGGTCGCTGTACAGTTCACACTACACAACTGGATCTCTTGTAATCGGGAGTCTTTCAAACCCTCCTGATCGGCGATAGGGGGTTTGACACCACACGATCCATCACCAACTGGAATCGCAGGCGAACTTCTCTGGTCTCCCAAACCAAGTTTTGTCACGAAAACAAACACGAGAAGTGACGTAAGGTTTAATGAAACCATGTCCAAAAATGCATGTCAACAAGTAGCGAGCGATCAAAGTTTGTGCGGTAATATGTAGCGTAAAGGCAAGGAGAAAAAATAAATGAATCTGAGTGGATTTGGCAACACGAACAGCAGGGATTGTTCTATAGTGAGTTGGAGGTTAATAAATATTTTTTGCAATGCAGCGTGGGTGTTTTGTAGAGAACGATAAGGTGTGTGCCGATGTATTCTGATACAAACTATATTATGCCCCTGCGTTTCCCCTCACACCGTATCTTGCGTTCTCATTGGCTGTTCGACATAGCATTCATTGCAAAAAATCTATGCTCTGTTTTGTTTTGCTTGTAATAAAAATACTGTTTTTTTAATGGATTAAAAGGATTCCATCAACTTTCCAGTATTGTTCTTTATTACCAATGA
Source organism: Trichomycterus rosablanca (assembly GCF_030014385.1). NCBI lineage: Eukaryota > Metazoa > Chordata > Actinopteri > Siluriformes > Trichomycteridae > Trichomycterus > Trichomycterus rosablanca. The sequence goes on from NC_085994.1 coordinate 4,240,916, forward strand.
TGTTTTACTGTGAGACGTCTTTTCATTAAAACCACCTCCTTGTTCTACACTCACTGTCCATTTTATCAGCTCCACTTACCGTATAGAAGCACTTTGTAGTTCTACAATTACTGACTGTAGTCATCTGTTTCTCTACATACTTTTTTAACCTGCTTTCACCCTGTTCTTCAATGGTCAGGACCCCCACAGGACCACCACAGAGCAGGTATTATTTAGGTGGTGGATCATTCTCAGTACTGCAGTGACACTGACATGGTGGTGGTGTGTTAGTGTGTGTTGTGCTGGTATGAGTGGATCAGACACAGCAGCCCTACTGGAGTTTTTAAACACCGTGTCCACTCACTGTCCACTTTATTAGACGCTCCTACCTAGTTGGTCCACCTTGTAGATGTAAAGTCGGAGACGATCGCTCATCTATTGCTGCTGTTTGAGTTGCTCATCTTCTAGACCTTCATCAGTGGTCACAGGATGCTGCCCACGGGGCGCTGTTGGCTGGATATTTTTGGTTGGTGGACTATTCTCAGTCCAGCAGTGACAGTAAGGTGTTTAAAAACTCCAGCAGCGCTGCTGTGTCTGATCTAACACACACCACCACCATGTCAGTGTCACTGCAGTGCTGAGAATGATCCACCACATAAATAATACCTGCTCTGTGGTGGTCCTGTGGGGGTCCTGACCATTGAAGAACAGCATGAAAGGGGGTTAACAAAGCATGCAGAGAAACAGATGGACTACAGTCAGTAATTGTAGAACTACAAAGTGCTTCTATATGGTAAGTGGAGCTGATAAAATGGACAGTGAGTGTAGAAACAAGGAGGTGGTTTTAATGTTATGGCTGATCGGTTTGCAAATGTTGGTAGCTTTTATTTATTATCGATTGTGTTCTCCCTCTTAAAAAAATGTACCTGTTTCCCTCTTTTTTGCTGGCTGATCATTTAGCTCATGCTAAAAAGAGCAAATAATTTATTTTATTGAGTCCTCGTCTGTGTACAGTCAATGTGTCATGTGATCCTAGAAGCTGTCTGTGACAAATTTCTGGAAACATATTAATTATTATGGGATTAGGTTATGAAAATATCTCAAACTTTAAACATCTCATGAGCACCTCACAGCTCACAGCTCAGACTGATAAAAGATATTTACAGGACAGCCATAGCACAGACACTCCATAAAGCTGGGTTTCATAACTGACTGGCCCCATAATAATAAAGACATTCAGATTCATATTACTCCTTTAGACAGGACTGTTAGACAGGAGTTTGCCAAAAATCATAAAAATAAAGAGCAAATTGAAGTTCTGGGGCAGAAACTCAACATGGCTCATAATCCTGAGAACAGCACCTCCACAGTGAAGCATACTGCTGGAACATAACATTGTTGGAAAGTTTTTTATTAGCATTGACTGGAAAATCAGTCAACGTTTATTGAAAGATGGATAGAACCAAATACTGGGAAATCTTAGAGGAAACTATTTCCAGTCTGCAAGACGCCAAGACATTTAAGACTAAGTATACATCCAAATTCACACTGAACTATTTTAAAACAATGAACTTTATCATTTAGAACTGCTCTGACAAAGCTCGGACCTCAATCCAATTAGGAATGTGTAGCTGAGAAATGCTGTTTACCAACCACTACAGTCCAATCGGACAGAGCTTTTTGTTTATTTGGTGGTCTTTGTATTATTATGGGCTGTTGTAGCCTAGTTAAGATACTGGATTAGTAATCGGAAGGTCACTGGTTCAAGCCCCACCACTGCCAGGTTGCTGCTGTTGGGCCCTTGAGCAAGACCCTTAACCCTCAATTGTTTAGACTGTATGCTGTCACAGTACTGTAAGTCGCTTTGGATAAAAGCGTCTGCTAAATGCTGAAAATGTAAAATAAAAATGTAATTAACGTTTGTGTCAGAATGAAAGTGCACATTCAAAGTGTCTGTCATTTAAATTTCAAGTCGTGTCACAACATTAGAATGTGAAACAGTTTACACAAGAGAAATACTGACACAAAGCATTGTATGCACTGGAATTATAGCGATGAGCCAAAACATTGGGACCATGCTGGCTAATATGCTGTCGAAACAGCCCTGACTTGGACTCCACTAGACATCTGAAGCAGTCCTGTGGTATCTGGTACTGAGACTGTATGTTGCAAGGTGGATCATCCAACAGTGCATCCTGGTGCATCTCTCCGGCAGGCAAATGATGCACATGCACACAGTCTTGGAGAAAACAGGATTCGTTAAACCAGTCAATCTTCTTAAGTTGCTCCAATGTCCATTTCCAGTGTTTGCATGCCCATTGTTGGTGTTTTTAACTTTAGACAGGAGTTAGCATTGGTATATTGACTGGCCTGGTGTGTTTTACATTAAAAAAGGTTACATTCTTGTTTTTTTTGTTTTTTTACTGTAAACAAGTTCTGCGAGGCCTCACAAATGTTGTAGACAAAACTCTATTGTAGGATGCTTTTTGGACATGAAGGTATTTCAAAAACATCCTCTGTTGCCACATCTTTTCACTTACCAGGGGTGAAGTTTTCCCAAACGCCTTTAGAAACACAAAGAAAAACTGTATGTTCATTGTATTCCTTCAACCTGCATCTGATCAATCAGTTGAAGTTTATGTTGCAGAGGCAAGGAGGTGAACCCCGATCCAGCCAACCTTTCCACATACACGGCTAATCTCATCTGCCGACTGCCCGCCAGGTTGATGACCTCAAATATAAGTGAACTCAGGTTTTAGGGGCAATATATTTCACCAAAGATACTCACAGTGATCTTATGGATTAGAGATTACCTAAATGCTGCACTAAAGTTTTAATTCCAGTCTTGAAGGCCAACTAATTTTTAAGGATGTACAGGCAACTTTAAATTCCCTGATGTGTTATATTACAGAATATGTTTGTTAATTTTAATTACATATTAGTGTGTTTGGTCCAGACAGTTCCTGAGCTCCTCTGTTGCAGCAGGGGTCCAGGTGAGCATGTTTATGAAATATAAATGCAAGGCATATGTATTGTTATGGACAAATGAGATTTTATGCTTACTAATGTCACCTAAATATTGGTTTTATGCTGCTTGTGCATTAAATCGTTAGTCATGTGCTTGCTTAAGATGTGCCTGGGAGTCTAAAGTACAGAGATAAGCAACATGTCTGTCGTTAAGCTGTTGTAAGCAAATAAGAAACAACAGTTAGCACAAAATGGAGGTTCCAAAGTCCAACACCCAACGTGATGTGACTAGAGCAGTATAAAGGGAGGGCCACAACTCTGTTCCTTGTTCGTTAATGTGTCCATAAATTGTTCCAATCCAGTCAACTGTAATCTTTGTTTTCATTTATCATCCCACCTTATTTTTCCACTGCAGTTCTATGATATTCTTTAATACTAATAAAAGTTCATGTGCTTTTTGCGGTTGTGAGCGCAGCTAGGGATTCAAACCCTGGAATTCAGGACTGCTGTTTCTATCAGTATGGTCTTTACCATTAGACCACACAAACTCACTATTGTTTATTTTACTAGAAATATATTTTTTAGATTTTTGATGAGATTCAGATGTTGGCTACTATGCTGTCTGTGTAGAGTTTAAGCTCATGATCCTGCTTTAGCTGATGCCTGGTTTCTTCACCTCCCTTGTGTAGTAGCTGTGTTTGCTATCAACCTGATGCTCCTGGATACAACATTAATCAAAACCTCAAATTTAAATTCCAACTGTGTTAAGACTTGTTGTCTACACAGCTTGACTGCCAGTCCCTGCATGAACTAAAAGCTTTTATGAACTACCCATTTGATGCTGTACTCTATATATTACATGTTTCTATACTGTCCTTTATGGCTTTTGTATCCATGTATGTTTTTCTAAAGGTTCACCAGATTTAAATAATTTTTTTTTAGAAGCACTTCGTAGTTCTACAATTACTGACTGTAGTCCATCTGTTTCTCTGCATGCTTTGTTATCCCACTTTCTTGCTGTTCTTCAATGGTCGACCACCCCACAGGACCACCACAGAGCAGGTATTATTTAGGTGGTGGATGATTCTCAGCACTGCACTGACATGGCACTGACATGGTGGTGGTGTGTTAGTGTGTGTTGTGCTGGTTTGAGTGAATGAGACACAGCAGCGCTGATGGAGTTTTTAAACACCTTACTCCAGCAGCGCTGCTGTGTCTGATCCACTCATACCAGCACAACACACACTAACACACCACCACCATGTCAGTGTCACTGCAGTGCTGAGAATGATCCACCACCTAAATAATACCTGCTCTGTGGTGGTCAGGTGGGGGTCCTGACCATTGAGGAACAGGGTGAAAGGGGGCTAAAACAGTATGTAGAGAAACAGATGGACTACAGTCAGTAATTGTAGAACTACAAAGTGCTTCTATCCACAGGGGGTTATTCGCTGTCTCTGGAGGATTTTATTTCATTAACTATACCTAAAGTCTGTACAGAACTTGGCAAAAAATCTTTTCAGTTTGCTGCTCCACCAGACTGGAACCAACTACAGAATGGTTTAAATCTGAAGGAATTGGTCTCTTTGAATGTTTTTAAGACAATATTAAAACATTATGTACAAGAGGCATCTTGTTGTTAATGTTTTAATTCATAAGATTCCTCTTAGCTGTTTGGGGTGTCTTGAAATTTTTGTGTGCTGCTGCCATTCTTGGCCAGGACTCTCTTGAAAAAGAGATTCTTAATCTCAATGAGATCTTCCTGGTTAAATAAAAGTTAATAAATAAAAATAAATAAAAGTCTGCTTGTCAATAACTGTATTTTACTCACAGGCTTAGGAAGTTTGGTCTCCCACCCAAAATTCTGGTAAACATCTATAAGTGCATCATTGAGAGTATACTGACAGGCTGCATATCTGTGTGGTTTGGCTGAGCTCATCATTGGTCACAAGCTTCCAGCCTTCTACCACAGTTGATGTCTAAAGAAGGCTCTAAAAAATTACCTTGGACCACATGCACTCCACACACGCACCCCGCACATGGACTGTTTACAAGACAGGCAAACGGTACAGCAGCATGATATCCAGGACTAATAGGCTGGCCAGCAGAATGCTGAACAATGTATAAGTCACCTTTTTCTCATCACTCACATAACATACACTCATACAAGGAGCACAAAATCTGTACCCTAAGCAATAAAAAAAAAAAAAGTCATATAGTCTGCTGAGTAAACATTTAGCCACTAATGAGTACAGCATGGGATCCAAAATGGTATTAGCATTTTTGATAAAAGTCATTAGGTGTAAGGACTATGCCGTATAGTTGCGCTATCATCACTACATATACAGTGGGGTCAAAAAGTATTTAGTCAGCCACTGATTGTGCAGGTTCTCCTACTTAGAAAGATGAGAGAGGTCTGTAATTTTCATCATAGCTACACTTCAACTATGAGAGACAAAATGAGAAAAAAAAAATCCAGGAAATCACATTGTAGGATTTTTAAAGAATTTATTTGTAAATTATGGTGGAAAATAAGTATTTGGTCAATAACAGAAGTTCAACTCAATACTTTGTAACATAACCTTTGTTGGCAATGACAGAGGTGAAACGTTTCCTGTAAGTCTTCACCAGGTTTGCACACACTGTAGCTGGTATTTTGGCCCATTCCTCCATGCAGATCTCCTCTAGAGCAGTGATGTTTTGGGGCTGTCGCTGGGCAACACGGACTGCACAAATTTTCTATGGGGTTGAGGTCTGGAGACTGGCTAGGCCACTCCAGGACTTTGAAATGCTTTTTATGGAGCCACTCCTTCGTTGCCCGAGCGGTGTGTTTGGGATCATTGTCATGCTGGAAGACCCAGCCACGTTCCATCTTCAATGCTCTCACTGATGGAAGGAGGTTTTGGCTTAAAATCTCACGATACATGGCCCCGTTCATTCTTCCCTTAACACGGATCAGTCGTCCTGTCCCCTTTGCAGAAAAACAGCCCCAAAGCATGATGTTTCCACCCCTATGCTTCACAGTAGGTATGGTGTTCTTGGGTGCTTCTTCTTCCTCCAAACACGACGAGATGAGTTTTTACCAAAAAGTTCCATTTTGGTTTCATCTGACCACATGATATTCTCCCAATCCTCTTCTGGATCATCCATATGCTCTCTGGCAAACTTCAGACGGGCCTGGACATGTACTGGCTTAAGCAGGGGGACACGCCTGGCACTGCAGGATTTGAGTCCCTCTCGGCGTAGTGTGTTACTGATGGTAGCCTTTGTACTTTGGTCCCAGCTCTCTGCAGGTCATTCATCAGGTCCCTCTGTGTAGTTCTGGGATTTTTGCTCACCGTTCTCATAATCATCTTGACCCCAAGGGAGATTATCAATGGTCTTGTATGTCTTCCATTTTCTTACAATTGCTCCCACAGTTGATTTATTCACACCAACCTGCTTGCCTATTGTAGATTCACTCTTCCCAGCCTGGTGCAGGTCTACAATTTTCCTCCTGGTGTCCTTCGACAGCTCTTTGGTCTTGGCCATGGTTGACTGTTTGAGGCTGTGGACAGGTGTCTTTTATACAGATAACGAGGTCAAACAGGTGCCATTAATACAGGTAACGAGTGGAGGACAGAAGAGCTTCTTAAAGAAGAAGTTACAGGTCTGTGAGAGCCAGAAATCTTGCTTGTTTGTTATTGACCAAATACTTATTTTCCACCATAATTTACAAATAAATTCTTTAAAAATCCTACAATGTGATTTCCTGGATTTTTTTTTCTCATTTTGTCTCTCATAGTTGAAGTGTACCTATGATGAAAATTACAGACCTCTCTCATCTTTCTAAGTAGGAGAACTTGCACAATCAGTGGCTGACTAAATACTTTTTGGCCCCACTGTATATAAAAAAACATCCTTAACATCTCAGAGAACTGATCATAAGTCTTCTTGGAAAGCATGCTCTAACATGCCATCAGAAATCATTTAGGAACTGTGAATCATGCATGCATTCCAAAAAGAGTGGCCGATAGATGTTATTAGTTCCTTAACTACAAACACTCAAAGACTGTAGTCCATCTGTTTCTCTACATACTTTTGTAGCCCCCTTTCACCCTGTCCCCCACCTGACCACCACAGAGGTGGTGGATCATTCTCAGCACTGCAGTGACACTGACATGGTGGTGGTGTGTAAGTGTGTTGTGCTGGTATGAGTGGATCAGACTCAGCAGCGCTGATGGAGTTTGTAAACACCTCACTGTCACTGCTGGACTAAGAATAGTCCACCAAACAAAAATATCCAGCCAACAGCGCCCCGTGGGCAGCGTCCTGTGACCACTGATGAAGGTCTAGAAGATGACCGACTCAAACAGCAGCAATAGATGAGCGATCGTCTCCGACTTTACATCTACAAGGTGGACCAACTAGGTAGGAGTGTCTAATAGAGTGGACAGTGAGTGGACACGGTATTAAAAAACTCCAGCAGCGCTGCTGTGTCTGATCCACTCATACCAGCACAACACACTAACACACCACCACCATGTCAGTGTCAGTGCAGTGCTGAGAATGATCCACCACCTAAATAATACCTGCACTGTGGTGGTCCTGACCATTGAAGAACAGGGTGAAAGCAGGCTAAAAAGGTATGTAGAGAAACAGATGGACCACAGTCAGTAATTGTAGAACTACAAAGAGCTTTTATATGGAGTTAATAAAATGGACAGTGTGTGTAGAAACAAGGAGGTGGTTTTAATGTTATGGCTGATCGTGTATACACGCAAGGACTAAAGGACTAAATAATGATGAATCTGTTCTGCTCAGGTTAATCCCGCTGTTTTAAAGTACTTGGTGCATACATGCTTTCACTATTATGCTACAGTTTTGTGTTTGCTTCAGCTTGCCCTTGCCATTTGCGTCAATAAAAAAAAAGAAACAAAACTGTCAGAGGTAATTTTTTGGGCACCTTTTATGTACACATAAAAGACTTTAAGCTCTGAATCCCAACTAACATGCCACATCATGCTTCTGTGTCTTGTCCTGTTCATTCATTAATGCCAGAAAACTCACTGACTCAGGGATATTATTACTTCACTTTTGAGACTTAATGAACAAGAACCAAAAACAAAATTCCAAATGTTGGGACAGTATGAAATTTTGCGAGCCCTGTAGCACCCAGTAACCACAAAAGCACACAAAAGCTTAAAGCAACACGTTCTTAAGGAGGGTTTAATCATTATTGTGATGGCGGCACGGTGGCTTTGAAGATAGCACTGTTGCCTCATAGCAAGAAGGTCCTGGGTTCGCTTCCCAGGTGGAGCGATCCGTGTCCTTTCTTTGTGGTTTGCATGTTCTCCCCATGTCTGTGTTGGATTCCTCCCACAGTCCAAAAACATGCAGTCAGGTGAATTGAAGATACTAAATTGTCCATGACCGTGTGACATTAAACTTGTGAACTAATGAATCTTGTTTAATGAGTAACTATCGTTTTTGTCATGAATGTAACCAAAGTGTAAAATCCTAATAAATAAATAAAATAATCATTATTGTTATTTTTTATGAATCGATCAGTAATATACACCGATCAACCATAACATTAAAACCACCTCGTTTCTACACTCACTGTCCATTTTATCAGCTCCACTTACCATATAGAAGCACTTTGTAAATCTACAATTACTGACTGTAGTCCATCTGTTTCTCTACATACCTTTTTTAGCCTGCTTTAACCCTGTTCTTCAATGGTCAGGACTCCCACAGGACCACTACAGAGCAGGTATTATTTAGGTGGTGGATCATTCTCAGCACTGCAGTGACACTGACATGGTGTTGGTGTGTTAGTGTGTGTTGTGTTGGTCCTGTGGGGGTCCTGACCATTAAAGAACAGGGTGAAAGGAGGCTAACAAAGCATGCAGAGAAACAGATGAACTACAGTCAGTAATTGTAGAACTACAAAGTGCTTCTATATGGTAAGTGGAGCTGATAAAATGGACAGTGAGTTTAGAAACAATGAGGTGGTTTTAATGTTATGGCTGATCAGTGTATGTAGGATTTGAAGGTTTACAAGAGTGCATCTTAAACTAAATTGCTTCATGTACCTGGTTTAAGGTTAAATCTTACATACTGATCAAACAAGGCTTCTTATTTAGCTTCAATAATGACATCTGCCAAACTGCTGCTTTCACAATAATTTATTATGAACTATTACACAAAAATCAAAAAACAGTTTGTACCAAGGTCTTGTTCCATGACTGAAGGTCATTGTATTTTCACACAGGATATTACAAAATTCTCTCATCAGCAGTAATTTATATTTAATGGTGCACTCTCATGATTGCACTGGGTGAGGCACTTTCTCTACAAGTGGGACACGGCAGTCTCTGCGAACTGGAGGAGTGTTCACGGTGAAGGCAAACTCGACACAGCAGATGGCCGCAGGGAAGAGAGTAAGCAACCGGACTGGAGTAAATATCCAAAGATGATGAGCATGACCCACATCTGCTCTGACCTGAAGAAGAAACATTGCCGGGGGGGAAATACAGGATTTAGACAGCTTACTTTTAACATCCAGATCATTTAGTTAAACATTCAAGGATTATTTTCCATCTTTATCCCAGAAGGATAAACCTGGTTTTTAAACCAAAAGTGAAAACATGTGATGTGATTTGTGTGTCCTGTCACACCCTTTCACATAATTTGGCATATAATGGCTGCTTGACTGCTTACTGATTTAGTAGCCATTAATGTGAACCGCTCCCAAAGCCAGGCAAAGACTTATCTGACTAGCAAAACAAGTTTCACACTGGTCAGTAACACGAAAGTTAATTCATACATAAACCATTTACTCTATACAGCAAAAAGAATGTGGACACCTAAATACAGGATCTGCATTTTAGATAGAAAAAACTGTATATTTAATCATAACTTTTTGTTAAAGTAAACTTATTATTACTTAAACGTTGGTTCTAGAGGTTATAATCTGAACTACACCAGCAGATTTACTTTCTACTGCAACTATAGTAAACTAAATAGTACATGGACACCCAAACATAGGGTAACATTTTTAAGTAGAAAATAACAGTGTCTATTACCATTACTTTGTGTTAAAGTAAAACTATTATTAATTAAAGGTGCATGGAGTAAAACGTTGGTTCTAGTGGTTATAACCTGAACTACAGCAGCAGATTTTTTCCAAAGCAACTATAGGAAACTAAAAAAATCTATGGACACCCAAATGTAGGGTAACATTTTAAGTAGGAAATAACATTATCTAAACCATAACTTTGAGTTAAAGTAAAACTATTATTAATTAAAGGTGCATGGAGTAAAACGTTGGTTCTAGTGGTTATAACCTGAACTACAGCAGCAGATTTTTTCCAAAGCAACTATAGGAAACTAAAAAAATCTATGGACACCCAAATGTGGGGTAACATTTTAAGTACGAAATAACTGTATCTGTAATCATTACTTTGTGTTAAAGTAAACATATTATTTAATAAAAGTGCATGCCATAGAATGCTGGCTCTAGTGGTGAAACGCTGAACTACAGGAGCAGATTTATTTTCCAGTGCAACCATAGTAAACCAAAAATATATGGACACCCAAATATATGGTAACATTTTTAAGTAGGAAATAACAGTATCTAAATCATAACTTTGTGTTAAAAGGTAATTGAGTTCAAGTTTTTCAGCCCCAGCAATAGCTAACAGGTGAGTAAAATCAATGAATAGAAGCTAATTATATATACTCTTGACCTCCAACAGTCTGGGAAAGGCCCTGCAGGTGCCAGCATAAATGTGACTTGTGTCCTGAATTGAGCCCTTGACCTATATTGCACTGAATATCTTTGGGATAAACTTGAATGCTGAGTTTATTGTTTGTCTTTGCCTCCTACCTCCTGCGCCGTCTGGCTTCGGGTTGCTTTGTGAGGTATACGTGGGTAAACCTTGCAGAGCAGAACTCAGCGCGTCATCTAAACTCTGAGACAGGCGCTGTTCATGAGAAGCTTGGCTGGAGTTTGTTTCTGAAAGAAGTCAGTAAGGAAATTAAACATAGAAGCTATTATAGCCAAGAATAATAAAATTAAATCTACGAGGGTTCTTCAAAAAGGTTCCAAACTTTCTAAACTCTATTTATTAAGAATTTCAAAAACAAACTCTATCACTTTTCTACGTCACTTTTCGACGCATCCAGCGCCGTACCAACTTTTTAACACCATCAGCAAAACATGTTTTTGGTTGAGCTCGTAGCCACTGATGCGCCGCTGCTTTCACATCATCATCATCACATGAAAATCTTCTTCCCCTTAAAGCTTCTCCTCACAGTTTCTCAGACACGACTGATTACTACTCCTCCCAAACTTACCGCTTGTAACTTAGAGATAAATGTGCGGAAACTTTTTGAAGGTCCCTTGTACTGTACGTGCAGTACTTACCTGTGGCGTGGTCAGTACGTCCATCTGTTTTGGGCATTTTGTATAAGGGAGATAAAGTAGATATATTTGCACTGCTTGAGGAAATTGTTGACTGATATTTCCTTTTAATTGAGTGTCCCAAGCTCCTCCCACTAATACTGGTCATTCTAGAAACAGATGCCAGTATAAACTCTGGCTTCTGTTGGATTGAACTATTGGATTGAACCTTAGATTCACTTAGTCCACTGCCTTTGTTTTCATTGTTGAGTTGATTGCGTAGGTTCTCTGTGAAATCTGAACTCCCTGAGCAAACCCTTTGGGTCTGTGTCTCAACAATTCCTCTCTGTGAGCGTTGTGTACTAGTCTGGTCATTTTCTGCTGCTGATGGAGTGACAAGTCTGGATGGTTGAGCTTCGCTCCGGCTGCTCCTGTTTCCAATTCCCGTACATCCGGTTTGTAATATCAGACTGTCAATGCGGCTCTTCAGGAGGGGGTTAGGAAGTGGTTTCGACTCCTTCGTAAAAGGGACACCAGTGAAAGGATCATTAGGCAACCTTCCCCATGTGGCTTCCCTTTTCTGGTACTCCTCCAAGGTGCTGTTGTCCACAACCATACCACTGGGCAAGATCATGGGTAGAATCATAAGCTCCTGGGTCAGAGGGTCCAGGAACTCATCAGGAATTTGAGTTTCTGAGGAATCAGGGTCAGGGCTTGGGGATTTGGCTGAGGTAGAAGCTGGTGAGAGCAATGGAAAATGCCTCGGTTGCAAGCTATTAAACAGAGCCTTTTGAAACTTTTCCACTTCTGAAGCAGTACAACAGTCTGCAGGAACACCCCAAACCGCCAAGGACTTAATTCCTAGCACAGTAGAAGCAGCACAGTAGGGTACAGTGATACGAAGCTGGGTCACTGAGCTAAGTGAGTGGAATCCCCGGCTCCAAAGCTCCTCCTGCCTAGCATGGATCGGAGGTTCCGGTGGAGGTTCAGTAAACTGTGTTTGAGTTCTGTGTTTGAAATTTGGATGCTGGAAACACGTGAGCACCTCCTCGTTCAAATCACAACGTCCAACAAGCCAAAAATGTCCACTCTCTTGTTCATGCTGTACAGTTTTAGTCAAATCTGAGCTGGTATGGATCTCAAGCCTTCGAGGGACATTGCCACAAGGCCAAAGCTCAATGTCCACACGGTATAACTTGACCTTCATCTGAAAGTGCAGCGTCACATGTACTGGAGGACGGAGGAAGTACTCCAGCTTAAAACCTCTGCGTCGAGCAGCTGGGTCCCCAGACAGGAGGTTGGAAACATCACAGCCATCAGCACACAGCTGTATATGGGGCAAAAAAACAAGAGAGGCTTAAGGATACACTGAAACATCTGTGGCCACACACGAACAGAACAGGCCAGCAAAGACAAATATGGAAAAAACACTTTAGTCTTGGTTCTAAAGCTAACTTAACTAAAACTGCATCGTTACGACATATGGGGATGTGTCTGACATGTCAAAAGCAGATACACTTTTAAAAAGAGACTCACAATACTGACGTCTTTGAAATAAAACATGTACATAAGTATTTAATCATCTTATTTGAGTTGATGATTGTTTTTTTGTTTATTAGAATTTTAACATCATGTTTTACACTTTGGTTGCATTCATGAGAGGAACGGTAGTTAGTCATTACTCAAGGTTCATCAGGTCACACAAGGTTATACCAAACACACTCATGGACAATTTAGTGTCTCCAATTCACCTCACTTGCACTTCTTTGGACTGTGGGAGGAAACCGGAGCACCCGGAGTAAACCCACACAGACACAGGGAGAACATGCAAAGTCCACACAGAAAGGACCCGGACCGCCCCACCTGGGGATCAAACTTAGGACCTTCTTGCAGTGAGGCAACAGTGCTACCCACCCACTTAGCCACCGTGCCACCTATTTGAGTTGATGACATTTAAACTGAGTTATGACTATTAAAATTGTAAGACAATAATGTTTTCTTTTGAACTTGTAATTAGCAGTAATATTATGTAAGCAATATTAATATTAAATAACAACAAAACATATAACATGTACAACAGCAACAAATTCTCAGTGACCTGAGTAAGAGATGTGGGTTAGTGTTAAAAACATCAACCTACCTTGTTGCAGTTGGCAGTGGTCTCAAAATGTGGCAGGCAGAGGTTGACCACCATTCTGACCCCATGTAGGAGCTAAATCAGGTTGGACATTATTGCCAGTGATCTAAAACACACAACGATCTGTTAATTGATTGCACTGAAACAATTTTTTAAAAGAGCAGCAATTATCCACATGCCTGCAGCGTAACATGTTAATTTTTATATAATATACATACATACCGTGAAGGGAAACAAAAAAGTATTTAGAGAAAAATAAAACAATTTCTTCTTTCCTGCAAAGTTGTCTTTAACACTTACAACTCTGAGTCTACAAATAAGCTTTTTGAAGCAATTTGGTATAATTTTAGATCTTTTTTTTTTTTTTTTTTGCAAATGACCTTTAATTCCTTAAATAGGTGGCTCAGTAGTTAAGGTAACAAACTAGTAATCAGAAGGTCACCAGTTCCAGCTTCAGCACCACCTAGTTGACACTGCTGTGCCCCTGAAATGTAAAAACCTCCTATTAGGACTGTTGTAGCTCAACACTATCCCACTACTGTGCACCTGTGCAAAACACGTAATTCTCAAATGCTTGAATTGTATTAATTAACAATGTAAGCTGCCTTAAATACAAAAACGTCTGTTACCACTCCTTACATTTTAATTGGTTTAAAGACATGTAAGCAGCTTCTTAATAGAAACCAGACTACAGTTACTTTGGCTGTATGTTTGGGATTTAGTTTTATGGCTAAACATTGCTTTATTCATGTTACCTTACATGATGTACTGCCTGCAGAGAATTAGCCTCACACCAATACATGGCCGACACTTCCAACAACATACAACTAGAGTTGCTTTCTATCATTTGCGTAATATCTCTAAAATAAGAAATATACTATCTATTAATGACGCCGAAAAACTAATCCATGCGTTTATAACTTCTCGGTTAAATTATTGTAATGCTCTTCTAACTGGATGCTCTGGTAGATCCATAAACAAACTCCAGTTAGTTCAAAATGCAGCAGCTCGAGTGCTAACTAGAACTAGAAAATTTGATCATTAGTCCTGTTCTATCATCTCTACACTGGCTGCCAGTTAAATTCCACATTGATTACAAAATACTTTTACTAACCTATAAAGCGCTACATGGTCTGGCTCCACAGTATCTGAGTGAACTTATTAATCACTACAACCCAGCGCGTCCACTTCGCTCACAAGATGCAGGGTTACTTATAGTTCCTAAAATTAAAAAGATCACGGCTGGTGGAAGAGCATTTTCTTACAAAGCTCCACAACTCTGGAATAATCTTCCTGCCTCTATTCGGGATTCAGACACAGTCTCAATGTTTAAGTCTAGACTGAAAACATATTTATTTTCTCAGGCTTTTGATTAATATAGACAAAGGCGCAGAGCTTGGGGGTTCTTGGTCATAGAAACTTGTGGTGATCAGGGATGTTGGGTTGCTGTCGTTCTGCCTCTCTTGTCCGATCACTCCGGTTTGGGTAGGAGAGGTGGGCGCTGATGTCCTGTGAAAGCCTTCATGACCTTGTTACCTGCTCGCTCTCCCTTTTAGTTATGCTGTAATAATTAGGGCTGCCGGAGTCTAAAACTCTCAACTAGCATTGTACATTATTAACTACATTCTTTGTTGTTTTACTCCAAAGGCATTCTGATGGAAACCTGTTTAACCGCCGAGGTTAAGGATTGAAGTCGAGACTGCCATGACAACGATGCTGCTCCTGCCGGATGTGACGGGTCTGGAGTAATTGCACCAAGAATGACAAGAACTCACTACAGACTTTATTGAAGACTAGAGCGAATAACAACTCTATTATTATTTATCTATGTATTACCAGTTATAACTTTTAGATCATTTAATTCTGTGTTTGTATGATTTGTGTAAATCATGTATTTATTTAAAGTATCCTCCAGACCACCCAAGAAGGATGGGCCCTGCTGAGTCTGGTTCCTCTCAAGGTTTCTTCCTGTAATTTTTAGGGAGTTTTTCCTTGCCACAGTCGCCCTCGGCTTGCTCAACAGGGGTTTTTTGTATCTGTTGGTCCTGGATTTTGTAAAGTTGCTTTGAGACAATGTCTATTGTAAAAAGCGCTATATAAATAAAGTTGACTTGACTTTATAACAAGGTGTGTGTGTATATATATATATATATATATATACAGTGTATCACAAAAGTGAGTACACCCCTCACATTTCTGCAAATATTTCATTATATCTTTTCATGGGACAACACTATAGAAATGAGACTTGGATATAACTTAGAGTAGTCAGTGTACAGCTTGTATAGCAGTGTAGATTTACTGTCTTCTGAAAATAACTCAACACACAGCCATTAATGTCTAAATAGCTGGCAACATAAGTGAGTACACCCCACAGTGAACATGTCCAAATTGTGCCCAAATGTGTCGTTGTCCCTCCCTGGTGTCATGTGTCAAGGTCCCAGGTGTAAATGGGGAGCAGGGCTGTTAAATTTGGTGTTTTGGGTACAATTCTCTCATACTGGCCACTGGATATTCAACATGGCATCTCATGGCAAAGAACTCTCTGAGGATGTGAGAAATAGAATTGTTGCTCTCCACAAAGATGGCCTGGGCTATAAGAAGATTGCTAACACCCTGAAACTGAGCTACAGCATGGTGGCCAAGGTCATACAGCTGTTTTCCAGGACAGGTTCCACTCGGAACAGGCTTCGCCAGGGTCGACCAAAGAAGTTGAGTCCACGTGTTCGGCGTCATATCCAGAGGTTGGCTTTAAAAAATAGACACATGAGTGCTGCCAGCATTGCTGCAGAGGTTGAAGACGTGGGAGGTCAGCCTGTCAGTGCTCAGACCATACGCCGCACACTGCATCAACTCGGTCTGCATGGTCGTCATGCCAGAAGGAAGCTGAGGCACAAGAAAGCCCGCAAACAGTTTGCTGAAGACAAGCAGTCCAAGAACATGGATTACTGGAATGCCCTGTGGTCTGACGAGACCAAGATAAACTTGTTTGGCTCAGATGGTGTCCAGCATGTGTGGCGGTGCCCTGGTGAGAAGTACCAAGACAACTGTATCTTGCCTACAGTCAAGCATGGTGGTGGTAGCATCATGGTCTTGGGCTGCATGAGTGTTGCTGGCACTGGGGAGCTGCAGTTCATTGAGGGAAACATGAATTCCAACATGTACTGTGACATTCTGAAACAGAGCATGATCCCCTCCCTTCGAAAACTGGGCCTCATGGCAGTTTTCCAACAGGATAACGACCCCAAACACAACCTCCAAGATGACAACTGCCTTGCTGAGGAAGCTGAAGGTAAAGGTGATGGACTAAACCCAATTGAGCACCTGTGGCGCATCCTCAAGTGGAAGGTGGAGGAGTTCAAGGTGTCTAACATCCACCAGCTCCATGATGTCATCATGGAGGAGTGGAAGAGGATTCCAGTAGCAACCTGTGCAGCTCTGGTGAATTCCATGCCCAGGAGGGTTAAGGCAGTGCTGGATAATAATGGTGGTCACACAAAATATTGACACTTTGGGCACAATTTGGACATGTTCACTGTGGGGTGTACTCACTTATGTTGCCAGCTATTTAGACATTAATGGCTGTGTGTTGAGTTATTTTCAGAAGACAGTAAATCTACACTGCTATACAAGTTGTACACTGACTACTCTAACTTATATCCAAGTTTTATTTCTATAGTGTTGTCCCATGAAAAGATATAATAAATTATTTGCAGAAATGTGAGGGGTGTACTCACTTTTGTGATACACTGTATATACTCAGTGGGGTCAAAAAGTATTTAGTCAGCCACTGATTGTGCAGGTTCTCCTACTTAGAAAGATGAGAGAGGTCTGTAATTATCATCATAGCTACACTTCAACTATGAGAGACAAAATAAGAAAAAAAAAATCCAGGAAATCACATTGTAGGATTTTAAAGAGTTTTTTTGTAAATTATGGTGGAAAATAAGTATTTGGTCAATAACAAAAGTTCAACTCAATACTTTGTAACATAACCTTTGTTGGCAATGACAGAGGTGAAACGTTTCCTGTAAGTCTTCACCAGGTTTGCACACACTGTAGCTGGTATTTTGGCCCATTCCTCCATGCAGATCTTCTCTAGAGCAGTGATGTTTTGGGGCTGTTGCTGGGCAACACGGACTCCACAAATTTTCTATGGGGTTGAGGTCTGGATACTGGCTAGGCCACTCCAGGACCTTGAAATGCTTTTTACGGAGCCACTCCTTCGTTGCCCGAGCGGTGTGTTTGGGATCATTGTCATGCTGGAAGACCCAGCCATGTTCCACCTTCAATGCTCTCACTGATGGAAGGAGGTTTTGGCTTAAAATCTCACGATACATGGCCCCGTTCATTCTTCCCTTAACACGGATCAGTCGCCCTGTCCCCTTTGCAGAAAAACAGCCCCAAAGCATGATGTTTCCACCCCCATGCTTCACAGTAGGTATGGTGTTCTTGGGTTTTTCTTCTTCCTCCAAACACGACGAGTTGAGTTTTTACCAAAAAGTTCCATTTTGGTTTCATCTGACCACATGATATTCTCCCAATCCTCTTCTGGATCATCCATATGCTCTCTGGCAAACTTCAGACGGGCCTGGACATGTACTGGCTTAAGTAGGGGGACACGCCTGGCACTGCAGGATTTGAGTCCCTCTCGGCGTAGTGTGCTACTGATGGTAGCCTTTGTTACTTTAGTCCCAGCTCTCTGCAGGTCATTCATCAGGTCCCTCCGTGTAGTTCTGGGATTTTTGCTCACCGTTCTCATGATCATTTTGACCCCACGGGATGAGATCTTGACCCCAAGGGAGATTATCAATGGTCTTGTATGTCTTCCATTTTCTTACAATTGCTCCCACAGTTGATTTATCCACACCAACCTGCTTGCCTATTGTAGATTCACTCTTCCCAGCCTGGTGCAGGTCTACAATTTTCTTCCTGGTGTCCTTCGACAGCTCTTTGGTCTTGGCCATGGTTGAGTTTGGAGTCTGACTGTTTGAGGCTGTGGACAGGTGTCTTTTATACAGATAACGAGGTCAAACAGGTGCCATTAATACAGGTAACGAGTGGAGGACAGAAGAGCTTCTTAAAGAAGAAGTTACAGGTCTGTGAGAGCCAGAAATCTTGCTTGTTTGTTATTGACTAAATACTTATTTTCCACCATAATTTACAAATAAATTCTTTAAAAATCCTACAATGTGATTTCCTGGATTTTTTTTCTCATTTTGTCTCTCATAGTTGAAGTGTAGCTATGATGAAAATTACAGACCTCTCTCATCTTTCTAAGTAGGAGAACCTGCACAATCAGTGGCTGACTAAATACTTTTTGACCCTACTGTATATATACTGTATATATACAGTGTATCACAAAAGTGAGTACACCCCTCACATTTCTGCAAATATTTTATTATATCTTTTCATGGGACAACACTGTAGACATGAAACTTGGATATAACTTAGAGTAGTCAGTGTACAGCTTGTATAGCAGTGTAGATTTACTGTCTTCTGAAAATAACTCAACACACAGCCATTAATGTCTAAATGGCTGGCAACATAAGTGAGTACACCCCACAGTGAACATGTCCAAATTGTGCCTAAAGTGTCAATATTTTGTGTGACCACCATTATTATCACTGCCTTAACCCTCCTGGGCATGGAATTCACCAGAGCTGCACAGGTTGCTACTGGAATCCTCTTCCACTCCTCCATGATGACATCACGGAGCTGGTGGATGTTAGACACCTTGAACTCCTCCACCTTCCACTTGAGGATGCGCCACAGGTGCTCAATTGGGTTTAGTCCATCACCTTTACCTTCAGCTTCCTCAGCAAGGCAGTTGTCATCTTGGAGGTTGTGTTTGGGGTCGTTATCCTGTTGGAAAACTGCCCTGAGGCCCAGTTTTCGAAGGGAGGGGATCATGCTCTGTTTCAGAATGTCACAGTACATGTTGGAATTCATGTTTCCCTCAATGAACTGCAGCTCCCCAGTGCCAGCAACACTCATGCAGCCCAAGACCATGATGCTACCACCACCATACTTGACTGTAGGCAAGATACAGTTGTCTTGGTACTTCTTACCAGGGTGCCGCCACACATGCTGGACACCATCTGAGCCAAACAAGTTTATCTTGGTCTCGTCAGATTACAGGGCATTCCAGTAATCCATGTTCTTGGACTGCTTGTCTTCAGCAAACTGTTTGTGGGCTTTCTTGTGCGTCAGCTTCCTTCTGGGATGACGACCATGCAGACCGAGTTGATGCAGTGTGCGGCGTCTGGTCTGAGCACTGACAGGCTGACCTCCCACGTCTTCAACCTCTGCAGCAATGCTGGCAGCACTCATGTGTCTATTTTTTAAAGCCAACCTCTGGATATGACGCCGAACACGTGGACTCAACTTCTTTGGTCGACCCTGGCGAAGCCTGTTCCGAGTGGAACCTGTCCTGGAAAACCGCTGTATGACCTTGGCCACCATGCTGTAGCTCAGTTTCAGGGTGTTAGCAATCTTCTTATAGCCCAGGCTATCTTTGTGGAGAGCAACAATTCTATTTCTCACATCCTCAGAGAGTTCTTTGCCATGAGGTGCCATGTTGAATATCCAGTGGCCAGTATGAGAGAATTGTACCCAAAACACCAAATTTAACAGCCCCGCTCCCCATTTACACCTGGGACCTTGACACATGACACCAGGGAGGGACAACGACACATTTGGGCACAATTTGGACATGTTCACTGTGGGGTGTACTCACTTATGTTGCCAGCTATTTAGACATTAATGGCTGTGTGTTGAGTTATTTTCAGAAGACAGTAAATCTACACTGCTATACAAGATGTACACTGACTACTCTAAGTTAAATCCAAGTTTCATGTCTATAGTGTTGTTCCATGAAAAGATATAATGAAATATTTGCAGAAATGTGAGGGGTGTACTCACTTTCGTGATACACTGTATATATAGTACTTTTTTTTTTTTTTTTAGAGAAAAATGACTATTTGTATATACTTGTCCTTAATTTGATATGTTTGTGATATATTTGGTCTCCTGTGTCTAACTGTGGGTGGCTCGGTGGATAGCACTGTCGGCTCACAGTGAAAAGGTCCTTGGCTCAATTCCCAGGTGGAGCAATCAGGGTGCTTTCTGTGTAGAATTTGCATGGTCTGTCCATGTGGGTTTCCTCCCACAGTCCAAAGACATACAGTCAAGTAAATAGGAGATGCTAAAATTGCCCTGAGATGTGCGTGTGTGCGCGCCCATTGAGAGTGGGGATAGGCTCCAGCACCCCACGCGACCCTGATTAAGATAAGTGGCTTAGAAAGTGAATGAGAGCGTCTAACTGTGATGTGTAATCAATCCTTTAGTTTTAAGTGACCCGGAAAAAAGGTATACATTGGTTATATGTTAGGGTGACCATACATCCTCTTTTTCCCGGACATGTCCTCTTATTGAGACCTAATAAATGCGTCCAGCCGGACGCATCACCAAAAATCACCAAAAATGTCCGGGATTCGGCTTTTCTAGTCTGCACTCGCTATTCTGTGTGTATGTTTTTGCATTGGTTTGTTTTTAGGTCTTTTTAGGAGTGCATCTGTTTTGTTAAAATAAGTCTGATTTTCACGTGCACGTACTAACACAGAGGCTCTTGTCAACACCGTGATGGCCCTGCATTCTGTGGAAACTGCTCAGCAAGCACTAGAAGACACACCTTACTGCTGGGTTTACTGATGGGAGCAAGTAATTAAAGTGAATCAAATTAAAGTTAAAAACACTCCTAATAAGTCGGCTGATACGATTGTACAATACATCAAAGAAACTAAAAAATAAAGGGATTTTTATTTACAGGTGACAACTGTTTTTTTTAATTTGTTATTATTGTTTAGCGCTTAACGCTGAATGTGAAGGAATAAGATTATCTGACCATAAAGGCCCTTGTTAAAGAGCAGCTGTACATTTATTAAAGTTCAGTAACACAGCTGGATGGTTATTGACTCATTTGTCAACTATTTAAACCTCTACCCCATACACATTGCCATGGTGTCACCAACGACATGAAATAACCCCCTTCCCTTCCTTCCTTCCCCGAACCAGGCGTCCTCTTTTTTAAAAACCAAAATAAGGTCACCCTATTATATATATATAATATATATATACACCATATACACCCCCCCCCCCCCCCCCCATACAACCCATTCTGCACTCTGCACTTTACCATGTGTAATTTACATCTTGCACAATAACTGTACATCTCGGACTTTATTATTCCAGTTTTATTTTATATATTATATTCATTCACTTTTCATAATTTTGTACATCTGCACATAAAGAGTCCTGTATTATATCTGTATATATTGAACAAATGGTGCTAGTTTTTATGTAAGTTAATGTGTATATTTTTGTAATTAATGTGTATTGCAACTGTGAGGGACTGAGCACCTAAGCATTTCACTCACCTTTCACAGCTGTGTTAATGTGACTTTTTGATTTAGAATTTTTTGATTTGACTTGATTTGATATGTGGCTATGAACAATGTAGATAAAAGTAAGGAAGACACCAGGAGGTGTAACTCAAATAAAACAGCAAAACAAAACGGTATTGAGTCCTGAAAACGTTACCAATGTATTATACAAATATTCAGTAAATATTAAGCTTTAATTTTAATTTAACTGGTTAAAATGAAACAAAATAGGGTTTCAAATGCAAGCAAGTTTTAGCTGCTGCCTCGTTACACTGACGAGTTTTATTGCAAAATCTTATGGAATCAGTTCATGGTTTTAAACTGTAATTAACTGAGAATAATGTGTAAATATTTACATTTAAACTGCAGTTAGTAGCTGCTCAGTTTACATGACCATTAGCGCACATGCTAACTGGCTACATGCACACACATAAACACAGAATATATCTGTATTTTTAAATGTCTTTATTTTCCTTGTATCAACCGCTTTATTCTGGTCAGGGTCGCAGCGGGTTTGGTTCCACCGTCTGTAAACAATATTGTAAATATTAATAATAAACAACAAAAACACAAACCTTCACAAAAGCCCAAGTTCTTCTTCGTTTAATCATACCGCAGCATTTCAGCCTCGATACTCCCACCTAGTGTTCATACATTTATTTATACAACTAAACCGAGACCGTTAGCAAACATGGAATTATTTTTAATCAAAATAACGAATAAATATTTACTGCTTCGTTATATTCTATTTCTCTGTGGTGTGTACAGGTACTAAACACACAGAGTAAGTTATAAAACACAATAAAGCTGGTCCACAACCAGCATTTGTTCTGTTGTAATGCTTCTTTTGTGGCATTTGCTAATCACTTAACAGTAGCCTGTGTGTTATATGCTGGTCTTTGCTGGTCACCAACCAGCATTTACTGTGTTTTTATGCTGGTTTTTGATGGTTTCCATCCAACATTTATTGTGTTGTATGCTGGTCTTTGCTGGCCACCAACTGTGTTTTTATGCTGGCCTTTGCTAGTCATCGACCAACATTGTTTTTGCTGGTCTTTGCTGGTCACCAACCAACATTTACTGTGTTTTTATGCTGGTCTTTGCTGGTCACCAACTAGCATTTATTGTGTTTTTATGCTGGTCTTTGCTGGTCACCAACTAGCATTTATTGTGTTTTTATGCTGGTTTTTGCTGGTTACCAACCAACATTGTTTTTGCTGGTTTTTTCTAGTCACCAACCAACATTTATTGTGTTGTATGCTGGTTTTTGCTGGTCACCAACCAACATTGTTTTTTTTTTGCTGGTCACCAACCAACATTTATTGTGTTTTTATGATGGTTTTTCTGGTCACCAGCTGTGTTTTTATGCTGGTTTTTGCTAGTCACCAACCAGCATTTATTGTGTTTTATGATGGTCTATGCTGGTTACCAACCAACATTGTTTTTTGCTGGTCACCAACCAACATTTATTGTGTTTTTATGCTGTTTTTTGCTGGTCACCAGTCAACATTTAACTGTAATTGGTCTAGCCGGCCTGGTTGCAGAATCTTTCTTCATGTCATGCCACTTATGGCTTGTGAGGCACAGATGATTTATCTATTGGTTTCTCTTAAACTAATGATCACCTGAGTCTCATTTGCTCCAGATTGGGGTGTTTCTATATATCATGGTTTCCCCCTAACAGATTTGCCAGCTCCTCTGTTGGGAAACCTGCTTTTTCTGCTGGCGTAGGATGCCAGCACATTTTTCTTTTTAAGTTCAGCATCATGGTGAAACTGCCCTGGATGAGTGAGCTTATCAGATATTAAAACAATCGAGTGACACACCACAACCAAAACAGATCTAATAAACCTAGGCAAATAGAAAATATGGTTAAAACTGAGAGTATTAACTACACAAAGTCTATCACCTTAGTGTAACACAAACATAACTATACAAAGGACAAGATTGATTTACTTCTGTTTTTATTGAAGTATTTTTCCTGGGTATGCTTTCATCAAGCCATTACACTAACATAAATACAAACAATAAAAATGAGTATAAAACATAGCATTTGCGATCTAAAACAATACCATAATTACATTTATAACAACAACATCAAAAAGAACACCGATTTGGAATACATCTGTTGCATCAAAACAAAGTCTGCCCCAATATCTCATGTTTAAAAATTAAAGAAATGTTCAGTTGTTTCATCGGTACACAATAATTAGAATAAATAATAGCTGTCATTTTTTAAATATTCACACAGAGTATCTTGGTGTATTAACATGTTTACATAAATAGCAATAAATACAACACCCAAACCCATAGCCATATTTAAAAGAACTCAGCAAAATGTCACATTAGTACATAGCAGCAAATCTAGCTCTCCGTTAGAAAAAAACAACTTGTGCACCCTTTGGAAAAAATTAAACATACTAATTACCAAATAGTATGTCAAAACAATATGCGAAATAATTCGAAATCACATACCACCATAATTATAAGAATGGCATACTGTTATAAGTGTGGGAGCTGCACAGTACCAACAGTCCTGAGGACCTGGATTTAATCCTCACCTCTGAACACTGTCTGTGTGGAGTTCGGCAGGTGTGTTTCCTTCAGGCACCCCATTTTTTAAAAACCAAATTATAAAAACATACAAGATCAGCTGCTCTAAATTAACCACAACATATGAGTGAGTGAGTAAGAGAATGTGCAGGTTATATTACTAACTTGGACCACTTTTGTCATTTGCACCACTGGTTCTGGGTGGCATTGGACCAATGAAACCCTGACCAAAATAGAGCAGTTTGTTGGAAAAAAATATATTTAGGAGTATAAAATTATGGACCATTTATCTCTGGAGACTATTTTACATACTATTTAGTATGGTAGTATGAGGTTTGAATTCAGTTTTTCTCTTTTTGTTCATTCTGCTCATCTGCTTTTGTCTGACCATACACATGATCGTAGTTTCAGTCTAGAAAACATCACAGAATAAATAAAAGCTATTTTTTGTCATCTTACTTTTTTCTCGAAACAAACAAATACAAAATGACTTTAACATCATCTTTTTCAAGTAACTTTTTGATTTTTTGAGTGGGAACGTCCCGACACTCTTTGATGACCCATTGTGGTCGTTTTTAGTCACTGCAGTTTCTGTGCAGTGATGGAGAACCACGTTCCCCAGTATCCCTGAAACATGACTGATTCGCTCCTGTGCCTGTTTCCAAATAAAAAAAAACTCTAATCTGAATCCCTGAACCTTAAAACAACCGCCAGTTAAAAGTTTACATACATGTATAATTTCAACAATGTCTAAAACTTGTATTTTTTGTGACTGAATTGAACGCATACATCTTATTTCTGAAAAAAAAAATACACATTGAAGTTCTTTTATAAGTATAATGCATGTTTTCTAAAAAAAAATACTGATGTAATGTATAGTATAGTGGTGATGTAGAAAGTACCACAACGTCATGTAATTTTAAGGCATGGCCTCCTAATTCCTCATCAGTAACTGAATACAGCTAGTTAGTGGCTTGTCTGTGCCAATATAAACAGGGCTAGTTTGACTGCACTACAAGCATTACAATGGTAAAATCAACAAAGCTATATACAGATCCTAAAAAGCAGCTGTAACAGAGGTGTTGCAGTTCACAGTATTCATATCAGTTCATATCACCATGGGCAAAGAGGCTGCCATGCAAGAAAAAAACCCTGCTACTCCCCCCTTAAAAAACAAACAAACACATTTTCAGAGTTTTCAGACAACTCATGGTAAACTTATAAAAGAACTAAAATAAATTAAAGTTCATTTAAACAAGAAGTATTTGTTCCTGTCATTCATTCACAGAAAAAACAGTTGCAGAAATCATGGAACTCCCATGACTGCTCTGACATACATTGGCGTCCAATGTCTGAGACTCTGAGACCACTAGTAAATGATTGTTTTACATTTTTCTTGAATTTAATACTTATTTGTTGTAAATTTTATAATCAGCATAACAATTTTAGCAAAATGATTTGATATGTTCTTCATTTGTTGTATCACAGAATAAACTGAAGCTCACATAGACATAAGTTTGTGCAAAATCTGAGAATCCATGTTAAACCCAGCATGATTTCACAACATTCCAAAGAGCATCTTGTGATATTACTAAATGCTTAGCCTTTTCTGTCTTCAAATGTCCCTGTAAATGCTTGATAGGGTTTAGGTCAGGTGACTGTGTAGCACTTGCTTTTCTTTGGTCTTTAAGTAGTTGTTGCAAAGCTTTGAGGTTTCAAATTTGTACAGAAAAACATTCTATTAAACTCAAGAAAATGCAAAACAGAAGCATTATTATTAGCGGTCCAGGTCTCCACTGTAGATGTCCCTTACAAGTGTATGTAAACTTCTGCCTGTATGTACGTGTGTATGTGTGAGACTCTGTCTCCAGTTTAGTGTGTCCTTCATCATTCCAGCACTTTGATTTATAACTGCATGTTCTTTTGCTCTCTTACAGTACCATGTTTTCACTTTTAATACTATGTTGAGCAGTGCACGTTGAGCAAAAGTCTCTGCATCGATTGTCTCTGTTGTGTTAGGATACAGCAGTGGAGCTAAATCTCGGTGGACTCGATCCTCTCCAGGCGAGAGGGGCCAGGCCATGGGGGAGCCAGCTGGTTAGAGGACAGGGATTTGGAGTCTTCAGGGGCAGGAGTGAGCGTAACAGTAACTGGGACTGATGTTGGTACACTGACTAGCGGTGGAGACGGTCCACCCATCTTGGCCCCAAGCTGACCAACTCTCTCCTCCAACGCCTGGTTTTTCTGCAGTGTTTCTACATAGCTGAGCTGGAGCTGCGCCTGGTACTTGAGCACACGCTCCTTCTCATCCCGCCATGTGTGGCGTTCCTGGGCAAAGGCAAGTGCCTGAAGCTCACGCTGTTGCCTCTCCAACCGCAACTCACCCTGAAGCCTCTCCAGCTGCTGTCTCAATTCACCCGCTTCTTGCCTCTGCACCTTGGCCTCATCACTCTGCAGGCTCAACAGGGCATCTACCATGGGGCTCAGTGGGGACAGTGGTGTTAAAACCTCAGGCGTGCGTGGTGAGTGCAGGCCTCCCCAAGGCAGGCTGCTGCTGAGGCTTGCTGCTCGATCACCAGTGTAGCTCAGTTCACCCAGAGCTCGTTTTAGCCCCAGTACCTCGGCCTCAAACACCATCAGCTTGTCCCGTAGGATGGACACCTGAGAGGAAAATTATGAGGGAGAGAGTGAGGTAAAGATTTGTGTTTATTTTGTGTACATATTTTCTGTTTGTATCTTATTAAAAAGACCAAAAAATAACAATAGATGAAACTTTATCATGAAGACTATACTATATATTCCCCTATATTACAAATTCTTAATGTACAAACCCCATTTCTGGAAAAGTAAAAACAAGAATTTGTGATATATATATATTAGAACAATAATTTAATAATTTAAACAATTAAAGAGTATAATTCATTGGAAAGGTGAGGTAACATAGTAGTACACATCTGTGTTCCAGCTTTTATTGTGTGGCTTTTTCAGTGCAACTATAGGGAATCTTTTATTGATACCTTTGTCCATTAAATAAAGGCATTTTTAGCATAAACAATCTAGTTAACGCATTTAGTTTGCATATACAAATAATTTCAGGCCACCAATCATAATAAAGTGTAATATCCTTTCTAGTACCTTTTTGAATGGTTGCAATGGTTTACACTTGTTTTCTTAAGCATACCTCTTTCAGCGTCTTCTTTAGCTCTCCCTCACACCTCTCCAGCTCACAGCTCTTCTTGCTATAGGAATCCTTTAATCCGAGCATAGCCTCCTCCCTCTCTTTCAGCTGGGCATTGAGCTCTTTGAGTTGGCCCCTGAGGGCTACCATCTCTCCCGCTCGCTGGGTCACCTCATTTTGACTGTCTCTTAGTTGCTGCTTCAGTAGGGAGATCTCGCCCACTTTTTGACAAACCTGCCCGATTCAAAACAGTACAGAGTAACAGTCTGATATGTAGGACCAAAGAGAAAAGTGTATACATAACACACATTTGCAGTTCCTAAAGATAATGCATTGTTCATTTTCATTTTTACAGTTAAGATCAAAAGGACAGATATACCATGTTTTGGGGACTTAAATGATTTCTGCAACTGTGTCTTTTGGTGTGACTAAATAAATATTCAGAAATTTTAGTTTTAGGGCGCCCAGGTGGCGCAGCGGGATATTCCGCTGGTGCACCAGCACAGAGATTCTAAACTTCTTGGTTCAAAACTTGGAGTGGGTTAAAAAGGGTTCTGCTAAGGGGTCGGAGGAGGCGTGAGCAGCAATATACCCACCTCGACTGCAATCATGGATCACCCAGCAGAGAAGACAAATTGACTACACTAAATTGGGAAAAAATGGGAGAAAATGCATCAATAAAAAAAATAAAAAAAGAAATTTTAGTTCTATGTTGATTTTGTAGTGTGATTTCTAAAAATATGACAAAATTTGCAGGGTCAAAATTTCATCATTCAGCTACATGCTGCAGCCATTTACGCATCAGTCAGCCCTTTAGATAGTCATTAACAAGCTTTTGGCACAACTCTAATTGAATCTTTGACCTCACAACTTAGCAGAATTGAATGAGTTGAACCAAATATCTTGTAGAAAGGGAAAAGGGTAGTGGTAGCTCAGCAGTTAAGATACTGGACTAGTAATCAGAAGCTTGCCAGTTCCAGCCCCACCACTGCCAAGTTAACCACTGCTGGGCCACTGAACAAAGACCTTAACCCTTAGTTGCTTGAATTGTATTCATTCATCATGGTAACATGCTTGTATATGTCAGCTAAATGCTGCAAATGTAATGTAAATTTGCTATATGAACATAAATGTGTGAACTAATTAAGTTTAGGTGTTTTATGGAACGCTCACTGCAATCTGCAGATGTAATAAACAGTTATATGCTTTTAATATTTTAACAAAGACCCTTTCTTGTTAAAAAGCAGGCCTTTCTAGGTATACAAAGACATGGTTGGCTACTTTGATGTGAAGAACCGTAACTGGCCTGAAATGCTAAAAGTCTGAGGCAACAGACAGACGAATGCTAATGTTCACCTTTAGTGTTTTTTTTATTCAATTTATCATTTTTCTTTGTGTATTTGGTTAATCCAATCCAATCAATCCCCACCCTGTATTTTAGCAAAATAAATTAGCATTAACTGGCTAGCTCAAAAAATCTCTTTGAGTTTTGTGTGCTGCCCTATTTTACTGAAGAGATTTACCATACTTTTTATTTTTAAACACCACTTTATCCTGGTCAGGCTGCAGCAGGTCAGGTTCCATGGGAAAATACTGGGTGCAAGGCAAGAATACTCTGGACAAGATGCCAAACCAAGACATAGCCAGTCATGTCTGTGTAGTCCACCTGACGGTTGATAGCACTGCTGAGATTCAAACCCAGTGGTGGGCTAGCATGATAGACCGTAATAGGCCACCTAAGCACCACTACACCTAACTGCTCACCTCCCACTTGGTTTCCTCCAGACGGGGCAAGATTTCAGCCTGCTCCTTACGATAGTCTAAGCACTTCCTCTCCAACTCTTCCCGCTGGGCCAGTAGGGCACTGATCTCCTCCTGGAGCCGGTTTTTGTCTTGCTGCAGTCGGCTGATTTGGGCCTGCAAGGCCTGCTGGGATCGTTGAGCCCGCCGGGTCACCTGCTGCAGTCGCCCGGCATAGTTCTGTCTCAGCTCCTCCATCTCGTGCTCCCACACTCTCTGTTTCTCCTCAAACACCTGCATGATGGCCGCTTCGCTTTGGTCCAGGTTGCGGCGCATGTGAAGTACCTTAATGAAAATTAAGCAGATGAGTGATGTGACAGTAATTAGAATTAGTGATGTATTAGATTCAAAAGTATTGTAACTTGGTTACATCTTCAGATGTGAGGATTTTTTATTGGTAATTCCCAAACTTGGAGATTTTGGTTTTGGTGATACTTGGTCTTAAAAAGTTTTGAAACAGTTTTGATGAGACATGGACTCCACAAGACATCATAAACGATGCACACATGTCTGGGTGTCCACATAATTTGGAAAAAAACAGGAGTCGTCGGACCAGTCCACCTTCTTACGTTGCTCCATTGCCAAGTTCCAACGTGTGCCCACTCTACGCATTGTAGGTGCTTATGAGATGTACAACAGTCTGCATTGTGACTTGTCTACGAATATGCAGCCCCTTAGACAGAAGGTTTCAATGCAGTGTGTTGCGACACATTCATCTTATCACCAGAAGTAAAATGATCAGCAATTTAGCCTGTCCAAACCCGACGGCGTAGCCTTTGGCATCAATGAGTCTTTGCCACCTAACAACCTGTCGGTGGTTTCTGGCTTGTCCCTCCTTGGACCACTGTTGGTGGGTACTCACCACAGCTACAGTGTATCACAAAAGTGAGTACACCCCTCACATTTCTGCAAATATTTTATTATATCTTTTCATGGGACAACACTATAGAAATAAAACTTGGATATAACTTAGAGTAGTCAGTGTACAACTTGTATAGCAGTGTAGATTTACTGTCTTCTGAAAATAACTCAACACACAGCCATTAATGTCTAAATGGCTGGCAACATAAGTGAGTACACCCCACAGTGAACATGTCCAAATTGTGCCCAAAGTGTCAATATTTTGTGTGACCACCATTATTATCCAGCACTGCCTTAACCCTCCTGGGCATGGAATTCACCAGAGCTGCACAGGTTGCTACTGGAATCCTCTTCCACTCCTCCATGATGACATCACGCAGCTGGTGGATGTTAGACACCTTGAACTCCTCCACCTTCCACCTGAGGATGCGCCACAGGTGCTCAATTGGGTTTAGTCCATCACCTTTACCTTCAGCTTCCTCAGCAAAGCAGTTGTCATCTTGGAGGTTGTGTTTGGGGTCGTTATCCTGTTGGAAAACTGCCATGAGGCCCAGTTTTCGAAGGGAGGGGATCATGCTCTGTTTCAGAATGTCACAGTACATGTTGGAATTCATGTTTCCCTCAATGAACTGCAGCTCCCCAGTGCCAGCAACACTCATGCAGCCCAAGACCATGATGCTACCACCACCATGCTTGACTGTAGGCAAGATACAGTTTTCTTGGTACTTCT
Source organism: Trichomycterus rosablanca (assembly GCF_030014385.1). Classification (NCBI taxonomy): domain Eukaryota; kingdom Metazoa; phylum Chordata; class Actinopteri; order Siluriformes; family Trichomycteridae; genus Trichomycterus; species Trichomycterus rosablanca. The sequence continues at coordinate 4,271,954 of NC_085994.1, forward strand.
CACCAGGGCGCCGCCACACATGCTGGACACCATCTGAGCCAAACAAGTTTATCTTGGTCTCGTCAGACCACAGGGCATTCCAGTAATCCATGTTCTTGGGCTGCTTGTTTTCAGCAAACTGTTTGCTGGCTTTCTTGTGCGTCAGCTTCCTTCTGGGATGACGACCATGCAGACCGAGTTGATGCAGTGTGCGGCGTATGGTCTGAGCACTGACAGGCTGACCTCCCACATCTTAAACCTCTGCAGCAATGCTGGCAGCACTCATGTGTCTATTTTTTAAAGCCAACCTCTGGATATGACACCGAACACGTGGACTCGACTTCTTTGGTCGACCCTGGCGAAGCCTGTTCCGATTGGAACCTGTCCTGGAAAACCGCTGTATGACCTTGGCCACCATGCTGTAGCTCAGTTTCAGGGTGTTAGCAATCTTCTTATAGCCCAGGCCATCTTTGTGGAGAGCAACAATTCTATTTCTCACATCCTCAGAGAGTTCTTTGCCATGAGGTGCCATGTTGAATATCCAGTGGCCAGTATGAGAAAATTGTACCCAAAACACCAAATTTAACAGCCCTGCTCCCCATTCACACCTGGGACCTTGACACATGACACCAGGGAGGGACAACGACACATTTGGGCACAATTTGGACATGTTCACTGTGGGGTGTACTCACTTATGTTGCCAGCCATTTAGACATTAATGGCTGTGTGTTGAGTTATTTTCAGAAGACAGTAAATCTACACTGCTATACAAGTTGTACACTGACTACTCTAAGTTATATCCAAGTTTCATGTCTATAGTGTTGTCCCATGAAAAGATATAATGAAATATTTGCAGAAATGTGAGGGGTGTACTCACTTTTGTGATACACTGTATGTATGACCTATGAAGCCATTTCAGTTTCAGAGATAATTCAACCAAGTTGTCTGGCCATAACAATATGGCAAAGTTACTAAGGTATTTAGCCTAGTCACATCTTCTGCATTCAACATTTACTACAAGTTACTACCATCAGCCCAACGATTAATGTATCCCGGACCAAGACATGCACCAATATTTAAAAATAGAAATTGCCAAATACATTTTGTGTGTGGTCCTAATGTTTTGGCTCATCAGCGTATGTTGGTTATAAGTTAGCTACGCTACAAAAAAAACTGATTGGAATAAAGGACTTTAAGGCCATGTTTTCATGTTATACAGACTATCAGGGGTTACGTCAGCTGCCACCTTTATATTTGAACACTGCTCCAACAGACTACCACAGAACATTCCCATCCTACCTCTTGTTCTTTCTCCCACAGTCGGTCTTCCAAGTCCTGTATTATGTCATCCGATGATGGGGAGGCATGAATGGCAGGTGGCAAATCTGCCAGGTTACAGAGTCTATGATAGGATGAAGAGCTCTTTCCCGAGGATGAACGTCCACTGTCGGAGGCGTTTAAGCCATTCTGGTAGTTGGACTTGTCCAATTTGTCTGTACACAGTCTGTTAATATGGTTGGTAGAGGCACTGAAGGGTCCAAGGGATGCTCCAACAGGAGCATAGCTTGAACTAGGGGCAGTGTAAGTGGGCAGGCTAGTAAAGGAGTTCCTTCCCGAGTCGGTCATGGCACACTGTGCTCCGTCACTTTGATCCCTCTCTGGACTTTCATGCTCGGTAAGTGGCTGGGGGTCATCAGAGCCTCCTGTGCCAGAGGCAGAATGAGCCCCGCCTCCACCACCAGCATGTCCCACCAGGTTCTGCATGGAGTGGAAGCTCTTTGGAACTACGGGTTTGAAGGCAGAGGGTCGCACCAATCCAGAATTGTTCTGAGACTAGGTGTGAAAAGAAATAAGTATGGTTATAATACAAGTACAGAAAATTAGGTCATGGAAACGATAAAATACTTTACAGTTGCAATCAAAATGATTCAACCCCAATTATGAATTTGGTTTATTAGCCAAATTTACAAACTTTTAAGCTGTTTGCAGCATTTAGCAGACGCTTTTATCCAAAGCGACTTACACAATGAGCGCAACACAATGAGCAATTGAGGGTTAAGGGCCTTGCTCAGGGACCCAACAGTGGCAACTTGGTGGTGGCGGGGCTTGAACCGTCAACCTTCTGTTTACTAGTCCAGTACCTTAACCACTGAGCTATCACTGGCCCTGCAATAAACCAATAAAACAAGAACAATTGAAATAGCTCAACACAACTAATATAACAAGTGGTTTCTCCAAATTTAACACATTTAAAACATTGCCACTTGCACTTGAATTATTCAACCCTTTGAATAGAATCTATCATAAGAGAACAAATTTGCACATCAGGGGTTGACTTAAGAACACCTGATGCAATTAATCAAGGGCTTCATTAATTGCATTAGGTGTGCTTGAGATAAAACACATCAAATACATTGACCGGCTCAGGGTTTGTTTACTTTGACGTTTGATAGCAAAGGCTCATGGTTTGCAAGTTCAAAGTTAAAGGAAAGCAAAGTTAAAGCTACACTACTGGGGCGTAGCAGAAAGGGGAAGCTATGACCGGCTCCCGTCAGATTCCTGACAAAGAAGGTGGTCAAAAACCCTTGAGCAAAAGACATGATTTGGTGGAAGCAGGTGCTAAGGTTTCAGTTTGCACAGTAAGGCGCATACTAAATGCTAAAGGTCTTAATGCCTAAACTCCAAGGTGTACACCCCTACTGACCCAAAAGCACAGGAAAAGTTGGCTCCAGTATGCTCAAAATCATATAAACAAGCCACAGAAGTTTTTGGATTCTGTTCTGTGGAGCAATGTGTTATGTCTGAGGGAGGAAGAATAAAGCATTCACTGAACTGAACATCCTGCCTACAATAAAGCACGGCAGTGACTCAGTGATGCTCTGGGGCAGCTTTGCTTCCTCTGGCACTGGAAACCTGCAAAGTGGTGGGCAAAACTGATTTAATCAAGTATCAGGAATTGCTAAGAGAAAAGATTATGCTTTCTGAAGAGAGGCTGAAGCTTGGGCATCATTAGACCTTTTAACAGGACAACGATCTCAAGCACACCTCAAAGTCTACCAAGCCTTGATTTCAAAACAAGTCCTGGATGATTTTGGAGTTTGGACTGATGTAGAAGCTGGTGTCCGACTATGCAACACATCTGCAGCAGGTCTTATCAGAGAAAATGTGCTCTACCAAGTACTAAAACGCTTGTCATGAAAAGGTTAAATAATTCTGAGACGACAGTAGTCATTAAAAGTGACATTTTATGCTGAATTTGGAGAAACTACTCTATTAGCAATGAAGGTTGAATCATTTCAATTGCAAGCATATATGTAAAGAGTAAAATTGATCCCAGATCAGTGCTAATAAATGAGCTGAAGGTGGAGGCCAAATTACAAAATCAATAACAAGTGAGAGGCCATAAACCTAATTATTTTGACTGGCTGGTTGTCTGAAAATGCTATTGCTATAATATTACTGCACAGTAAACACACAGGCTTGGCAACAACTTCAACAAACAAATATCTTTCTGTCAAGCCATAGTGAATTTTTTTGTAGAAAGCCACAGACTGAGTAACTAGCTAAGTGAGTATGTTATAGAAGGACAATTACATAAGTATATTGATAGTAACATTTTGAAGCAGCTCAGGTGGCGCAGCGGTAAAAACACACGCTAGCGCACCAGAGCTGGGCTTTCGAATACATCGTATCGGATCTCAGCTCTGCCATCCGGCTGGGCTGAGCGGCCACAAGAACAACGATTGGCCTGTTGTTCATATAGGGGTGGGTATTAAGCCGGATAGAGACTCCTCGTAACTGATGCACTATGACCTCTGCTGGCTGATTGATGGTGCCTGAACAGAGGCGGGGAAAGACTGCGGATCAGGGTGTGTCTCTCCGTACACAGGGCTGATTCGCATATATGCACTCGCCTAGTGTAGGTGACAAAATGCATACAGCTGCTGTCTACGTGTCGGAGGGGGCGTGGGTTAGCTTCGTTCTTCTCAGTCAGAGCGGGGGTCGGCATTAGTGGAGAGGAGCGCAATCGGGCAATTGGACGTGCTAAAAAGTCGGGAAGAAATGCATAAAAAAATATTTTTAAAAATAGTAACATTTTGAAATTTTTGGATCTGATGTGTTGCAATGGGAGGAAACATCCCTTAATTGCTCATTGCAGGAAAATGCAGTATTGGTTAATGTCGTGAATTTGCAGGTCAAAGATACTACCAGACTTTAGGTGAGACTCGCTGGCAAGAGTCAAAAAATGTTACAGAAAAAAAATATATATTAATGGGCAAAAACTGGTTTAAGCTGATAACTGAATAGCCTAGATTATATCAAGAGAAACTACTTTTGGGTTTGAGTTTTTAGTTTCAGCTTGTTACTTGCTCCCCATCAGCATTTAGACTAAAAACTAAAAACTATACAGTGGACCCTTGAGTTACGAACGGTTTATCATACAAACATTTTGGGTTACGAACGATCTTTTTCAACTTAATGTACGAACAAATTTCGGATTACGTACAGCAATTCGTGAAATACGTGACGTCACGAACACGTTCACTCCAACCGTCTCTCTCTCTCTCTCTCTCTCTCTCTATATATATATACGTATATACAGTGAGTGAACATTCAGACAGCGGACGGTGTTTTTCCGGTGTTTTCTTTATATTCTGTAAAATTCAATATTAAAATGTCCCCAAAGAAAGTGCAGAGGAAACGCAGTGCTGAGCAAAATCTATTCCATTTGTTGTGTTGTATAATTATTCCTGCCAGTAGGTGTCACTGTGTATCAGACAGAGGGGACAGTGAGAGAAGAAGGAAATCGCTGAGTAAAGTATTCTTTCTTTCGTGCAATTGCACCTACAAAATATAAAATTATTGAAATAAATAAGGAAATAATAGAGAAATATGACAGTTGTTGTTTCTGGTAGATACATTTTATAAAAAAAGACAAAAATTTATTATGGTGTATGATACAGCACACGTACTGTACTGAAATGTGATGTGAGTTTTTTTTTATGTACTGTACAGTACTGCTGTGTATTATTGTTTATTACAGTAATGTCTATTCTATAATTTAAGATTTAGGGGAAAATATACTTGTATTTATAACAAAAAAAGACCATTTAAGACATTAGAAAGGTTAGGTAAGGGGGGGGGGGGGGGGGGGGTTGGGGCGTCTGGCACGGATTTATTCTATTTACATTATTTCTTTTGGGAGATATAGGTTAATAGAACTAACGAACATTTTGACTTAAGAACAGCCCTTCAGAACCAATTACATTCGTAAGTCAAGGGTCCATTGTAGTTTGAATAACCATGATATGCTCTTCATCACTGAAGGAATTTCTTTCTTTAGAAACACATCAGATCACTCCTCAGCTAAAACATACCTGTTCTGCTTTACCAGACATGGGCAAAATCTTGGGTGGCGTACGACCGTTTGCCTTTGTAACATTGCCCTCTTTGAACTTCACCGTCATGCCTTTACTGCTCTTCTCTCCAGTGTGCATGATCATGTTCCCACGAGTATCCACACCTGTAACCACCAGTACCCTCGGTGCCACCCTGCGGCTCACCAAATTGCCTTCTAGCCGCTCGACGATGGAAGGAACCCTCTCCAGGTTGGAGGAGGCGGTGGTGGACTCACAGCCGGCGAGCTGTGGACGATCTGTGGTGGTGCTGCTGCCTCCCCTATCATCGCTGGAGCACGTGCCCTCTGAGACTGAGGGTGGAGGTGGGAGACGCTCAGCACTGAAGCTGCGCTCTGATTGGCCTCGGCGGGACAGGGGTGGTCCACGAGGGAGGGTGGTACGTGTGCCCACGCTCTTCATTGCGAACTCTTGCTCGCCGGCCACCCCACTGCCAACACTGCCCATGGTGGAGAGGGTTCAGCCTCTCAGTCTGCCACAAGCCTCCTTAAGGGCCATTGTAGTCAGGGTAGTAGAGCCAGCTAGAGGGCACATACACTAGAGCAAAGAGAGAGAGAGAGAGAGAGAGAGAGAGAAAAGAGAAAGAAATAGTGCAATTAGACAGTGGCCTGAAAATCCCCATTCTCATTTAAATTTTGGTATACCTTTACCAATAATGTCCTGGCTTTACATCATTCTAGTATTACATAATCATTAAACACTATGTGACGTGACATCCCCCACACCATAAAATAAATACAATTTTATTTTATTTTGGGGTGGCACAGTGAGTAGCACTGTCACCTCAGAGCAAAGAGGCATGAGTTTGAAACCTTTTTTGCCAGCTGTTCCATGTGATTCATATCTGAAGGGTGCTGTTTTGAGAGGCTGCTGTTTTGAGATCGCTCCACAGGTGTTTGATGGGATTAAGATTCGGACCCAAGACCTCTGACTGAGACTCTGACACTGGGTCCTACATTGTGTAGTCTTTAGATTTCATGATGTCATGCACATGTCAAGGCATCAAAATCCAGAGGAAGCAAAGCAACCCCTTAAATATATTTGAACCTCCACTATGATAAGTATATCTTATCTATATTTATAATGACCCCTCCAAACTTTTGTTTTCACCTCTTATTGGGGGTTTATGTATTAATTTGGAGTGTCAACCCCCCCTCCCCATCCCCACAGTAATTCGAATCATGGTGTTAACCTTAAAACCCCCATAGCCTGAAACAGTTTTATCCTATCATTGCTTATACCAGTGTAAATTCCATTAACTGTGCCATTGTCATTACTATGCAGCTACCGTGTCAGTGCCAGTCCCCCCTGATATGACTTAATCCGGGCATCTCTCACCCTTTAAATCTTATGCATGCACAGACAGACAGACAAAAATCAGACACAGCAGCACTGATGGAGTTTTTAAACACATCACTGTCACTGCTGGACTGAGAATAGTCCACCAAACAAAAATATCAAGCCAACAGCGCCCCGTGGGCAGCGTCCTGTGACCACTGACGAAGGTCTAGAAGATGACCGACTCAAACAGCAGCAATAGATGAGCGATCGTCTCTGACTTTACATCTACAAGGTGGACCAACTAGGTAGGAGTGTCTAAGAGAGTGGACAGTGAGTGGACACGGCATTTAAAACCTCCAGCAGCACTGCTGTGTCTTATCCACTCATACAAGCACAACACACACTAACATACCACCACCATGTCACTGCAGTGATGAGAATGATCCACCACCTAAATAATACCTGCTCTGTGGTGGTCCTGGGAGAGTCCTGACCATTGAAAAACAAGGTGAAAGGGGGCTAACAAACATGCAGAGAAACAAATAGACTACAGCCAGTAATCGTAGAAGTACAAAGTGCTTCAATATGGTAAGTGGAGTGAATGTTATTCCTGATCGGTGAATATTTTGACAATTCTGGTTTATCATGTTCTTAAGTTCTTATTTGAAGTAGCAAGAAGAATGTGAGCTTGTTTGGTGTAACTGCTGGAAACGGCGCTTAACGGTACACCCTTAGTACTGGTCCCAAACCCGGACAAATAAGAAGGTTGCTTTAGGAAGGGCATCTGGCGTAAAAACTGTGCCGGATGCAGGCGAATGGTCTGCTGTGGCTAACCCTAGCGGGACGGCACGGCGGCTCAGTGGGTACCACTGTCGCCTCACAGCAAGAAGGTCCTGGGTTCGATCCCCACAAGTTCTCCCCGTGTCTGTGTGGGTTTCCCCCGGAAGCTCCGGTTTCCTCCTACAGTCCAATGACATGCAAGTCCATGACTGTGCTTGACATTAAATTTGTGAACTGATGAATCTTGTGTAAGGAGTAAGTACCGCTCCTGTCATGAATGTAAAACATGTGTGTAAAACATGACATTAAAATCCTAATAAATAAATAACCTACCCCAAGTGGGAGTAGCCAAAAGGTATCATCGTATGGAGTGGCAAAAAGAATAAAAATATAGACTAGGGCACCTTTATAGCTTGTTAATGTCCTTCCACTTTTTAATAATGCGTTGGACAGTTCTTAACCCGATTTTAGTAGTTTCAGCAATCTCCTTAGGTTTCTCTGCTTGATGCATGCCAATAATTTGACCCTTCTGAAACAGATTAACATCTTTTCCACGACCACAGGATGTGTCTTTCCACATGGTCGTTTAACAAATGAGAAGCTACTCACTGCATCAGTTAGGGTTAAATAACTTGTTGCCAGCTGAAACATAATCACCCATGCAGTAATTATCCAATGGGAGGCTCTTACCTATTTGCTTAGTTAAATCCAGGTGGTGACCCTTTTTTTTGGCCAGGCAGTGTATCTCTGATGCACTATTATCCTTGTGCAACCTATACGAACCTGAATTACCTTTAACAAACTTAGTAGCCAATCACTGTTCATAGTGGACAGGAGCCACCTGTCTGCACATCTGAATAGCACAGTAACATCTGAATCTACACTCCGACCTCCTGAGACCTTAAATTCGTCTGAACAGAGTGTTCTCAAATCTCAAACCTACAACGAGTGGTGCTTTCATGACCAGATTATCTATTCACCATGCACTGTGTAATGCGCCACACACACACACACACATTTTCTACTCATATTTTCCACACACTCCACCAGTGAGGCCTCCACGACCGATCTATTGTGGCTGTGATTTCACTTTGGTGCTATAACAGACACACCGAGGTGAGAATCCCGATACTAAGGGGCGCATCACTAAGGGGAGCAGTAACCGTGGCCCCTTTTTCTCCTCGCTTGCATCCACATTACATAATGCGCTCGGGATCCGTCCTCTGTTGGATTACACGGGAGAGAAAGAGGGCATCGCTGGCTTCCTCCTCGTTTCTGTGCCATCCCTGTCGTGCTTTACTTCCACTTAAATGAGTCGAAGCTTTGCCTTTCTGTGCCTTTTTATTATTCCGACACAATAGACGTGAAACACCGCCTGTAGATACAACAGTGCAGCTACGAGCAATGCACTACATTAGGTACCATTAAGGATGCTCGGAATGAACGACGCGCTCGCTATGCGTGACACGTACGACGCGATATGTCAGTTCTCAGTCTCGAGCCATGAATGACCACGGTCGCGGTACTTACTGTCCGGAGCCCCGACGATCAGCCAAACGTTTACGGACACGTCGAAGACGAAAAACAAACGCTATCTTCTGTTATCGCCACTGGCTCGGAGTCGGATGATGGAAGCGGCGGCGGATGCGCGTATCAGCTGGTCCACACGCCCACCTCGGCCACGCCCCTCTGTCGCACGCTAGAAACGCCCCTCAGATTCGGGAGGCAGGGCGCATGCGCGTAGTAGGTCGCCCACGGCCACTCGTGGCCACTTTTCCAGATGGCGCCTTTTCTTCAGGCGGGATCAATAGAGAGGAGAAGGTTTACTTTACTGTCAGCTAAAGTGGAAGCACACATCAGTGGAAGTACATTTCAATACAATAATGATAAATGTAGACAGACTGTGTTGTAAAATAAGTGTAGTTCTGTAGTTAATAGGGACAGTGGTAGTTAGGGTTGCCAACTTCTGAACTGGAAATAAGGAACACCCTGGGCTGGTGGGTTGGCGGAAGGCATAGGTTGGGATAGGTAGGGGTGGGATGGCGGGTGTTTACCTGAGCTGGGGGTTGGCGGTTAGGGTTGCACCTATAAAAATATAACGGGTCTTACACCGTCATAGGAACATTATCAAAATGTTTTATTTAGGCTGTTTTATTTTTTAATAATAATAAATCAGAACCATATTTTAGGCAAAACAACATGCATAAAGAATATCATGTAACATTTTTTCTCAATAGTGTAAACAACATTTTTACGTAATCCATCTTCACACTGACATGCAGCCCCGGTTCTGGACGGCATTGCTCAGGGGGGCAGTGAGAAGATGCCCAACCCAGCGCCCCCATAGCACCGGCCCTGCTTGTGTTACTTTAGTATCTAAGCCGGATTCAAACCTCCGGCGGGAAAATATGTGCGATGCGCTCTGCCCACTGCGCTACTCAAACAGCGGAGTAATACACAGGTTGTTTTGCTGACATGCCTGCGCACACACGGTGTTACTAAGACTAAAAGTGAATACTGCTTAAAATAATAACCAAACGCTTTCTAATTCCTGTCTCAGTCTAATCTGCAGCATTTCTCTCCCACTGATAAAAAAAACGTAACAAAGCGCGTCCCGTATCAGTTCAATACTGAACACGACGTTTAGTTTCCAAATAAGGAACGATTCCGTATTTCACGGGACGGTTGGCAACCCTAGTGGTAGCCTAGTGGGTAGAGCTTTGGACCATCAACTGATGCTCGCCTACAAAGCCAAAAATGGACCAGCTTTGGACCATTTGTAGTCTAATCAAACCCCGCTCTGTACCACACAACCTCTAGTCTCGCTCGACTTGATCCTCCACCCAGGACTCGAGGAAGATGAGCATCAAGGCTCTTCTCTGTACTTGCACCCAAGTGGTGGAACGAACTCCCTCTGTCTGTCCAAACATATATTTAAACATATATTTCATACAAATGAACAGCTGAAAGAAAAGGCACATAAAGAAAGAAGTCCATTTTTGTTATACTAAAAAGTTTCCTTTTACACATGAATGTTCTACAAAGACACATAGCTTTATTAGGTAATGTGGACTAGACTATGATGTCTTTTGTGCATGCATAAGATTTAAAAGGTGAGAGATGCCCAGATTAAGTCATATCAGGGGGGGCTGGCACTGACACGGTAGTTGCATAGTATTGGCAATGGCACTTAATGGAATTTGCACTGGTATAAGCAATGGTAGGATAAAACTGTTTCAGGCTATGTGTTATGGGGGTTTTAAGGTTAACACCATGGTTCGATTACTATGGGGGGGGGGGGGGGGGTTAGGGTTAGGGTTAGGGTTAGGGGGGGTCGAGTGACGCTCCTAATTAATACATGGACCCCCCCCATAAAAGGTGAAAACAAAAGTTTGGAGGGGTCATTATAAATATAGTGGAGGTTCACAGATATTTTAGGGTTGCTTTGCTGTTGTCTTTAAAAAAAAGCAATTAAAAACTCACCTCTTTACTAAGCACTTAAGCTGACTTGTACTTACTAACGCTCTTATTCATTTCTTGCAACAAAAAAAACAACAACAACAAAAAAACCTTTGGTTCTAATAGGTTTTAGCAGAAATGGGTTTTTTGGACTGTTGTTTATTTAAACTAGAGTAAGGTAATGTTTACTATAAAAGCTCTTCTGTAAGTTGCTCTGGATAAGAGTGTCTGCTAAATGCCGAAAATGTAAATATAAATGTAAATCAACTAAAAGAATCTCAGCTCTGCCATGCAGTTACTGTTGGGCCCTTGAGCAAGCCTCCGATTTCCTCCCACAGTCCAAAGACATGCAAGTGAGGTGAATTGGAGACACTAAATTGTCCAAGAGTGTGTTCAATATAAACTTGTGAACTGATGAATCTTGTGTAATGAGTAACTACCGTTCATGTCATGAATGTAACCAAAGTGTAAAGCATGACGTTAAAATCCTAATAAACAAACAAACTGACAAAGAAACATGGGACCAGGATGTACTTAGCTTATGCAACATTCATCCTGATCTCACCAGGCATGGCAGCATTGACTGTAGCAGGAAATAATTTACACATGGCCATAATCTAGTATTAGAGGTATGTCTAACTTGGATCTAATTTTGATTATATCAGCTTCAATTTAATTCAATGTAACGTCTACATGTTCACAAAGGGGTGGCTTGGCGAGTAGCACTGTCGCCTTACAGCAAGTAGGCCCTGAAATCGAGTCCCAAGTGGAGTGATCCGGGTTTGCATGTTCTCCCTGTGTCTGCATGGGTTCATGTCTTGAATGTAACCAAAGTGTAAAACATAAAGTTAAAATCCTAATAAACAAACTGACAAAGAAAAATGGGACCATTACTACTATAACCATTCTCAAATTGTAATATTAAAAAAATAATAATGTATTTTTAAACTCAGAGAGTGTCCTGTCCTGTCGCAATCATCAAACAATATCGTGTGAATCAGACTTTAAACTGTTTACACTACAACGATTGACGCAAATGGCCAGCGACAACCAAATGTTTTTATTTAGTAGTAGTATGCTTTGTCATTCCTTATTTAAAACTGTACACCATAACAGTGCATGAAGATTTTAACTGCTTGAGTGCAAATGAAAAATTCCAAGATCTCCAAATCCCAAGTCGATCCCCCAAATCAAAAGGTCTTGAAAAAAATCCCAAGGAGTGGAAACTATCCTGGTCAGGCTAGTGTCTACAGCACTTGAAATTAAAACTTAACTGATGCAACCAAATAAACTAGAAAATTACTGAATGTTCTACTCACCACATTTAGAGTCGACTTGTGATACTTTAGTACAAAAAGCATAAAATTAATCTTTCCTGCTCTTCAAAATGAAGGTTTGTGTGATGGTAAGTGACCACTCAGAGCTGTACATCGTTTTGGCATGCTGATAGCATGAATAGTTATAAAAACGTAACTAGCTAGCATTTCAGGACTGGACGTTCCACAATGAAGTGGCCGACGGCCTCATGGAAAGTGGTGGCTTTAAACCAATAAAATAATATAGTAGTAATTTCTTTTGACATGTTCATAAGCCAATGACAGACAAATTATTTATAATCTTTACAAGCATCTGGTTAGCTTTCAAGGGAGGACGAATATATTTGCCCTAAAACCAGATATATGGACACCCTAGCTTTTCAGTAGTGGCACACATACACACAAGCCAGTCTAATCATGCACTCGAAAATGTTGTGATTATAATTATACTCTGTTTATTCATCTAATTGGATACAAATATTAAGTGTACCACCAGTTGTCCATTTTGTTGTGGTGGGCAAAATACACTTTAACGTAAGCCATGCAGCATTCAGCCTTTATCTCATTAGGCATAGTCAGACTGGCACTGGAAGATCGAAGCAGGAAATGTTTTAGAGGTATGTCTAACTTGGATCTATTTCTGATTATACCAACTTCAATTTAATTCAGTTTAACATCTACATATTTGCAAAGGGGTGGCCTGGTGGGTAGCACTGTCACCTTACAGCAAGAAGGCCCAGGGTTCAATTCCCAAGTGGACTGGTTCAGGTCCTTTCTGTGTGGAGTTTGATTATCTTCCCATGTTTGTGTGGTTTTCCTCTGGGTGCTCTGGTTTCCTCCAAAGACATGCAGCCAGGTTAGTTGGAGATTCTAAAATGTGGCAATTGTACATACAGGACATACATAGAATTACCAAATATTTTTGTAATATATTTATGTACTGTATGTGGAGAAGAGGGGTGAATACGCTTGGTGAGAGATGTGATTGTGTGAAAGAATGTATGTATGTATGTTGATGGTGAATAATGTTAGTCATATTAGTGAGTGCATGTATGTACTGTATGTGGGGGGGGGGGGGGGGGGGGATACTTTTGGTGAGAGATGTGATGTTAAGTTTATATTTTTAATTTCAGTGTGTTTGTGATAAAGGGGAGTGTATGGGAGGAAGGAGGGATGTAAAAATGAGAAATAAAGGAGTGAGGCTCAGTATTGCTGTGGATTTTACCTGCATTTAAATGATAGAAACTCTAGGGTTTGGATGAAAATGAATAGGAGAAAGCAGGGATGAAAAAGGAACAACAGAGGCCTAATGCAATTACAATAAAAATAAGGATAATGCGTCTTTTGGATATCAATAGTGCGACTGCCTACTGCAATGACACTAAAAAAAGAATAACCAGTGCAGATTTACCCACAGTTTATGCAATCTGTGAAGGCTAAACTGCTTTGAAGATTTTCGACCATGAATGTTTAACTACTGTAAACACAGAAAACGTCAACATACAGGCCTCACCATCCCATTCACAAATTTCTTAGTGACGTCATCGCGTAGCTGTTACCATAGAAACAGCTTCATCCGAGCCAGAGAGTAGAGATCTGTGATAGCTCTACAGCAGCAGCAGGGGGCGCTGAGGAGGCAGGAGAGGATAAGATATTATACATAGAAACTGCTGGTAAAATCATGTTTTAATACTCAAAAACATAACATTAAAATACAGATTATGACATTTATAATAAACGTAGAAGTAGTATCCAGAGATGAATCTCAACAGCAACTATTTTAGTGTCCTATTCATAGTTTTAGAACCTTATAATAAAGCAAAATATAGTTAAATAGATGATGCTATAAATGTAACTCTCTGTTAATCAATTTAAAACAAACCAAAACTACAGTATAGTAATGTAATTCAAATGTAAAAAAGGCATCTCCTCCTACCATCTGATGGTGTGAGCAGCCATGTTTACATTTACATTTTCAGCATTTAGCAGACGCTTTTATCCAAAGCGACTTACACGATGAGCTGAACACGATGAGCAATTGAGGGTTAAGGGCCTTGCTCAGGGACCCAACCATGGCTGGATTACTGACCGGGCCAGTGGGGCCAGCGCCCAGGGGCCCTTGAGGTCAGGGGGCCCCGGGGGGGCCCTGGCCCAAAACATTTTGCGATGCCTATCAACATTTATGATACAATATATTTTTATTTCCGAGGGCCCTCCATTTTAAGGATCCTCTGACTATTAGGGACTTTGACCCCAGGGCCTCTTGGGGGCCTTAGCCATGCTTTTGGGGCCCCTAGCCATGCTTTTGGGCCCTAGCCATGCTTTTGGGGGCCCTAGCCATGCTTTTGGGCCCCTTATGAAAATGGATGAGGCGTTGTGGCACTGTTCTGACTTCGACTTCTGGCTATTAGGGGTCCTAGGAAAGAGGGGGGCATATCTTTAGAGGGCCCTGGTTATGAGAGCCCCTACCAGGGGGCCCTAGAGAAGAGCAGGGCATACCATTAGAGGGCCCTTGATCACGAGGGCCCCTGCTATGGGGCCCTTGACTTCCATAGAAGTCGTTTACCATGGCTCCTTGACTTTCTAGGGACCTACAAATTGCCAGGCAAGCTACCATATTTCATAACAGACGTTTTGTTGCAAATATGCGATTCAGGCCCTTACTTAATGTTTCTGAATTTGTATTGTTTCAAAATTATGATGTTCAATTTCTCTTCAGCGCAGAGACACAAATTAATTTAGCAATTTGGCAATTATTTAAATTTAAGACAAGCAATTTCAAGCAGTTTGAATGCATACACACACTTAACTGAGCTATTTGATGTTCTTTTAATGCCTGACAATATGTCCAACAGTGAGCTCACTTTAAAGGTTAACTCACTCGCTGCAGCATATCCTTCAGATCTGAACATGAGCCTGGCAGATGAATTGATACAATACAAATCATTCATAACAGAAAAAGAAAAATGTCCTAGTAAAATGCTCAAAACCATGATAAATTTGAATTTACAGTCAACCTTTCCAAATGTCTACATAGCACTTAGACTTTTTTTGACTGTGCCTATCACAAATTGTGAAGGGGAGCGTTCATTCTCCAAACTGGCTCGTATTAAGAATGAACTCAGGATTAGGATGCGCCAAAACCACCTGAACTCACTGTCACTTCTGGCCATTGAATCAGATTTGGTCAGACAGCTTAATTTTGATGAATTAGTGGATGACTTTGCAAGAAAGAAGAGTAAAAAGAAACATATAAAATAGATTCTTGTGTTAGGGTTAGTTATTGACAGGTTGTTTAATGTATTAATTTATTTATAAATTAGAAATTCCATGAAAAAAACTTTCCCAATTGCAAAATAACAGTGGGTTTGAACTGTCATTCATTGAAGGTGTGGTTACTAATTAGCCAGCTTTGATATGTAATGAGGTAACACATGGTCAATAAAGCATTTGCTGTAGTGTTTGAGGCCATTGTTCTGTATTGTATCAGCAAATGGCAAATGTTTAAAAGTGAGTAAAGTGTTAATAAATGCATTGTTCATAATTAGACACATGCTAATTTCAAACTCAAACGTAGCTTTATTGGCATGACAAAATATGGACAGTCGTATTGCCAAAGCTTAGTAACATATTTAGGAAATATAATTAAACAATAAAAACAGTAGTAATAGAAAATATACAACATATAAAAATTACAGACATACATATAAAAGGTAATAGTAATATAAGAAATAAAAATTAACAGTGGCATGAACTAAATTTAAGCAGTAAAAAAACAAAGTGTGTGTGTGTGTGTGTGTGAGACATGGTCACCCACTGTCCCTTACCTGGTATTTTACAACCTACAGCATAAAGTGTCATGTGAGTTACGGAGCTAGAGAACTTAGATGCTGTAAGTCATAATGTATTATACTGGTCATAGTCTATAGGCTACTAAGTTTTGTTTGATGTTTGTTATGATTTTAAAATCATGTTTTACACTTTTGGTTACATTCATGACAGGAGCGGTAGTTACTCATTACACAAGGTTCATCAGTTCACAAGGTTATATCAAACACAGTCATGAACAATTTTAGTATCTCCAATTTACCTGACTTGCATGTCTTTGGACTGTAGGAGGAAACCGGAGCACCCGGAGAAAACCCACACAGACATGGGGAGAACATGCAGAAAGGACCACAGAAAGGACCCAGACAGCCCCACCTGGGGATCAAACCCAGGACCTTCTTGCTGGGAGGGACAGTGCTACCCACTTAGCCACAGTGCCACCCATAGGCTACTAAAGGCTTACTTGTACATTATAAACAAATCAAAGACATTCCAGCCTGCAACCAAAAATGTGTCCAGACACATTTACTAGTTCAAAATGTTTTTACTGTATTTCCTGAATATTTCCAACCTGAATATTCATAACCTTTTGAATGTAATTTACTAATCTAAATTACCCATTATTTGAAAAATCATATTTTTTTCCTTTTATCTAATAATAAGCAAGTGTCAGTATTAATTTAAATCCATATGACATATTAATGTAGGAGTAACAAAATTTGATATATTTAGGCAGAATAATGTAGAACTGATAAATGATATAGAAATGGAAACATAATAGCTTATTTTTAGGGTTTGTGTGAAGTCAAGACATCTCGAGAAGCTTAAGAGAGGAGTGGAGAAACTGCTGGAAAAAATCACAAGAAGCCAACTGGGTGTCCAGGTGGAAACAGCTGTCTTTCATCCACATGAGTGACAGGCCCAACTGAGGGACCAAAATACCACCCACAATCCTGAATGGCCAGTCACCCAACTTGGAATATTACATTTTGCTCCTTAATTGAACTTACGTTTTTGTTTTTAACATAATAAAAGCTCAGATAACAACTGCAGAATCAAGAGACAGTGTCTGTGATCTTTGCTGACATTAAAATCAAATGTTGAACAGTGTCCTGTAAAAATGTCACCCCCCTTTGCCCCCAAAATGGGATGGCTCGAGAGTGCAGTCTATTTTAGGAGGTGGTAGTGAAGTGACCAGCTGCCAAGTTGATGATCTAAAGGACACACTGACAGCCAGCGTAGTTCTACACAGACTGCTCAGCCAAGATCATGGAAAACATGGAAGTATTTGACTCACCAGGAAAGGGACGTGGTTTAAGGGCAACAAAGGAAGCATGGGCAGGGGATGTAATGTTTGCAGAACCTTGCTTTGCTGCTGTTGTTTTTGACAGGTAAGCTGTAATTTTTTGAGCATTTATTTGAAGATGACACAGTCACCTGTGGTGATCCTGCCTCAGGTCCTTTCCTGTGATGGTTTGCTGTTTTCCTACTTCCCAAAACATGCCAGTATGTAGTTTGGCCAGTATGTACTTAAAATTGCCTGTAATGGGCAGCATGTTAGCAGAGCAAGAAGTATAGGTGTCACCTATTTCCTGGGTACTGGGGGGCTGGGTTTGCTCTCTGGTCTTTGTCTGTAAGGAGAATGGAAAGTGTTAACATAGGTTCCATGTAGGTATCACTACTTTCCTCTACCCAGGGAAAGTATGAGTCTACTTTAAAAGTGAGTTCCAGTGTTTCCATCAGTGTTTCCAGGTAGAACCTCTGACCCACCTTAACACTGATAAGAAATAAGGAGTTCCTGAAAATGATTACATGAAATGATTGAGATTTTGCCTTTCCTAGTATTTATTCATTTAATGTCTGTTTTACCACCGCTTCATCCTATTCAGAGTCACAGTGGGTCCTATTTACTGGGCGAAAGGTAGGAAACACCCAGGACCAGTCACCAGTCCATCACAGGACAGACACATTCACACACACACTCATACTAGGGAGACTTTATTATTTCCAGTTAACCTGACTGCATGTCTTTGGACTGTGGGAGGAAACCAGAGCACTTGGAGGAAACCCACGCATACACAGGAATTTTTGTAGTTTGGCCATTACAAAAAAAACTTAAACTTAAATAATTTAAAACACCCTGCATTATTATCAGACTGCTCCTTCAAAACTACACTCTTTAAAATATATAGCATTAACTCTGACTCCCTTCCATCAAGAAATTAAAATTTATTTACAATGCCAAAAATACATATTACATATTAATAGCATTTATTTTTATTTTTTTTCTTTGTCTAATGGTATTTTGTTTGGTGGTTTGTTGAATTTAACATATTAAAAGAAAAGTATTTACCTTTTTTATCTTTTTCATTTTTACCCCTTAATCCTTGTCAGGGTCCTGGTGAGTCTGGTTATTATGAGTCCATTAGTAAAACATTATGAGAAATAATGTATGAAATTTTATGTAATACTGTAGCTGAATTTAGAACTTCGTGTAGCTTGCTAAAAGAGCAGCTGCCCACTGTACATATAATTTTACAAAGACATCCGCTCCATTTGAACTTATGTTTAATGGTGTAAATGGGACCAGTGTGTTACCTACACTATTACATCACCACCAACCTAAACTGTTAAACTAAAAAGGTTAAGGTTGCTTCTAAGGATTAATTATGTTTATGTCAAATAGTAGCTAATGAGTGAGTAAAGTTAGTTTATAAATGAGCTAAACATTACAATTAGCCAATTGTTTGTTTGTTTGTTTATTAGGATTTTAACGTCATGTTTTACACTTTGGTTAAATTCATGACAGGAACGGTAGTTACTTATTACACAAGATTCATCAGTTCACAAGTTTATATCAAACACAGTCATGGACAATTGAGTGTCTTCAATTCACCTCATTTGCATGTATTTGGACTGTGGGAGGAAACCGGAGCACACGGAGAGAACCCACACAGACACAGGGAGAACATGCAAACTCCACACAGAAAGGAACCGGACCACCCCACCTGGGGATCGAACCCAGGACCTTCTTGCTGCCCCACTTAGCCACCGTACACACTAGCCAATTGCACTGGGGTACACTGAGGCTGTGGTTTCACTTACTCCATTTTATTATGAAGCAGTAAGGTTATTTGAAAGCTTTTATGCCCTATACTACAAGACAAGAACTATAACAGTTTTAGGCACACCAGCCTCTCTCCAACTAAATGCAGGTAGTGACAAACATAGGAATGGCTACATCCTTTAATAAAACTGTTATACCTACAAATTCTTGATCTTGCATAAGTAATAGACGTGTCAAGCCTAACACATATTGAGTACAACACCCTGGAACATCTGTTTAGCTACATGTTCAGAATGAAAGGTGTTAAAAGCTTTAATGAATAGTTCTTTAGCACCAAAGAGACAGAAAAGAGTTTTTTTTCCATAACAAATGCTTGCAATATGTCATGAAAATGAAGTAATTATGCAGTAGCATCAACAAAATGAGAAATCATCCATAGAAGGTTTTTGGTAACCATCTACAAAGTAAAATGGTTATAAAATCACTTCTTTGTCACTTATCTTAATCTTACACCTAAATTTGAAAAATGAAACCTTTAATTGCAGTAAATCTGTTCAGAGAAAGTAAAAAAACAACAACACATTTATCACAATTACTGGCATCCCAGCATTTAATACCTTGCATATCCTCCTTTGGTTAATAAAATATCACTTACATCTCCTGTATGTTATAAGGTTGGAAATTACATAGGAGGAAATTTGAAAAGAATGTCTGCAGATTGTCCAGGGTACTAGGTCCTTTCTTTCATCTTTAGCACACCATACATGTTTTTTTTATGGGGTTTAGTCCAGGGATAGAATTAGCCATGGCAGAAGCCAGATTTTATTACAAACTCAAAGTCCCATTATGCTCATCATGATCACGCACACCTGAGGCTCATCCCATACCTGTTTTTTTTTTTTTTTTCAAATAGTTTTTTCATGTGTTTTTGCCGCCCCCTAGTTCTGTGTAATTATCTAGTTATTATTATTATTATATTAGTATAGCTCTCTGTTGTTTAGTGTAAAAATAGCGAATAGTGTAGTTTTTGGTTTTCCTAGTTCAACATTAGCAATTAACTTATCG
This sequence comes from Trichomycterus rosablanca, assembly GCF_030014385.1. Classification (NCBI taxonomy): domain Eukaryota; kingdom Metazoa; phylum Chordata; class Actinopteri; order Siluriformes; family Trichomycteridae; genus Trichomycterus; species Trichomycterus rosablanca. The sequence goes on from NC_085994.1 coordinate 4,292,146, forward strand.
TAGGTAGGTGTAGGTGGTGTCATTTTTTTCATATTATTGTAATTAAATGCCTTCCACTAGAGTCCAGTGTCTAGTTTTGTGTTGATCTGGATAAGCAAAGCAGTCAAATCTCTACATATAGATACTCTTCTGTTTAATCTATATAATCTATATCAAATATCTGTATGTTGTCATATCAACTAATATTGACTTATTTACTAATAAACAGACATCTAAAAATGTGTTGTATTTATATGTATCTCTTTTTGTTTTATGGACCCACTCTCTACTGTATAATTTAAAATTTCATACAGTTACAGTGACGTATATTCAAGTAATTGAATCAATAAACTCATTTTTCTCTCTCTGTTTTTCTGACTTTTAGTTATGCGGCCCACGTGTGTCACAGCTGCTTCTCTCGACAACAAAAGCTTCAGCGCTGTGGCCAGTGTCGATTTGCACAGTACTGCGACCGTACATGTCAGCGAGCAGCCTGGGAAGAGCACAAACAGGAGTGTGCTGCCATTAAAAGCTATGGCAAAGTGCCCAATGAAAATATCCGGTGAGGCTCTAAGGAATTGTAGAAGGGTGTGATGGGAAAGGCAAAAGAGGAAAGCAAGGAATGAATAGGGAAGAGGGATTTTGAAGAGTAGGTGGGTGTGGGGAGCCCATCTTAAAATAACCAAACCTTTTGTTTCTCTTTTGCCAGTTTACATAAGTACAATATACACCAACCTATATAATATATACAGTATGTAACAGCTGTAGTGTAAAACTTAAGTATTACAGTTAATACTAATGAAACAATATATTGGGAAAAACAAGAAATACTTAAAAACTTCTTGTTCTTTTGCTGATAAAGGACATTTGATTTTTAGTTTATTTAATTTAAATGTATTGATTTTCCATTTACCACAGTAAGCGTAACCTGTGTTAAACTTTTCTCCTTTGATTCATTAATATATTTCTACCTTTTGAGTCTTTAAATTCTCAAAATGTACATACTGCAGATTTAATTATTCATTGTTTCATTGTGTATTAAATTTATTTACATAGATACATACATTTTTTTAACAGGGATGAACATAAATGCATTTATTAGCTATGTTATATAGAAGGAAGAGTAGTAATTCTAGGTGTTTCTCGCCAGTCTTTCCGCCCGTATTATGTGGCATCTCAATAAGGAGGGAGGTGTGATCTCAGACATGCAGCTCACTACGCTGGATGACCTGGAGGACCACATCACAGACATGCCCGAGGACGACCTGAAAGACCTTAAAGTGGATCTTCACAACTTTTTGGACTTCTGGCCCAGAACCAGCAAACAGCACACAGTGGAGAGAATCTCGCACATCTTTGGATTGGTATGTATGAGGTCTACTCCACCTGGGAGTGGCATTTGAGTGTCAACATTTGTCAAGAGTTTTTTTTATATGTTTTCAAATAATAGTGCTACCAAACCCCTAGAAGGCTCAGTTTTATTCCAGATTTATTTTTGTTGTTGTTCCCTAGACTGTTTATAGCCTATATGCTGTCTAGTAAGACTTTATAATGTATGCCATATAGCACTAACAAGTATAAATTATATGTAACTTATGACTTAGCCCATTTTTATTTTATTCCATGAGAATTTAATAATGAACATTTACAACAACAAGTTTTAAAAATCAGTCATTAGCATGGATGCCATACAGCAATATAGAAACCTGGGTTTAATTCTCATAGGTAGCCATTGTTAGTTTTTTTTTTTTTAAATGTTTTGTAAGTACTTCATAAGTTTTCTCTTTTCTAATCAAATTTTACTTGTACAGTACATCCTCAAAAATACATAAGGTAGACTCTCTGCAAAAGTCCCTAATGTGTCTGTGGGTGAATGAGTATGTTATACCCTGTGCTGGATTGACTCCCTTTACTGACAAAAGTAAAGAGTTATAGTGCAATTACTAAATTAAGCTAATTGTGGGTTAATTAGTTGGGGCAGCACCATGAGATTTTCATACACAAGTCTCAACAATTTAGAGAAAATGCCGCAAAAAAACCCCCACCCATTAGGGGTGGTCCATGTACCTTTGGTAATTTGATTTTCATTTAAAAAAATTGGACAACACGCCATTTTTACAGTTTCACATACTAATCAGATATCAAATAACAAACAGAAATTGAATAAAAGATCATTTTTTATTGTTTTAAATATCCAAATTTAACATGTTTTCCTGTTTTCAACCTTTTTGAAATGAAAAATGAATGCCCAAAGGTAAATGAATCATTAGGGGTCAAGAAAAGGCACCTTCGCTCAGATAAACCATTTGAAACCATGGTGTGCAGAAAAGCATGACAAATCTTAAGGTGGACACGAAACAGCAGAAAACTACATTGTTTCTACTTATGTGAGCCGAGAACAAAAATCTGAGGTTACATTAAAGCTCAGGCTTAATAAACTAGACAGTTGTCTATTTAAAATTTAACAGAGCACCATGAATGTGCAGCTGTCAATCCATGTCAACTTGACCCTGGTAGTATGATTAGAATGTGTCTCTACTAATGGAATGTGGCAACTGGCCAGCTAAATAATAAAATAAATAATAATACTTTATCTTAAATGGAGAGATGTACTTTAGGATGAGATTAAATGTGTAAAGTCTGTGATGTTAGATTATAGAAAGACTACTGCACTGACTAGGATGTTTCTTTTTAAACTAGATTAACTGTAATGGCTTCATGATGAGCGATCAGAGAGGTCTGCAGGCGGTGGGAGTTGGTTTGTTCCCCAACCTTTGTCTGGTCAACCATGACTGCTGGCCAAACTGTACAGTGATCCTCAACAGTGGCAGGTACGTCCAACAAGTTCTTCTTGTGTCAAAACGACAGGCTATGAATGGTAGTATATATGAGAGTGTGAGAGCCTGCTCGCAAAATTAAGTGAAAATAGTGGATAGATGAGGTAGTGGATGGCTATTAAAGGAAGTAAAAGTTTGAAGTGAGAGTGGGATACAGAAAAATGTAAGCCCAGCACAGTGTGTACGTACATCAACTGAAAAACTGTGGCCTAGAAAAGTCAAAAGTCAATTTCAATGTATTACTTCTGCAAACTGTATTTGTATTTCTGTTTTAATTTATAATGAAGGCACCGGTGTTAACAGTTTATGCAATACACCTCACTGCCAGAACAAAAACATGTGATCAATACAAAATGTATATGAATAAATTAAGGTTTGCCTGGCTACTTAAAGATTGCAGTTCGAAATGTGTTTTTCCTTTGCTAAAACAGTTCTGATGAGTTTATAAAATTTTTACACGTAAGGGTTTCTTAAATAGGCATTCTGTAGTTGGGTCCTGCAATCCTCTTCTCACTTTGTCTTTCAGTCATTCGGCCGTCAATACTTTGTACCATACTCAAAAGAGGTGGGTCTGTTTAGGCTCCGCTAATAAGCCAAATTCTTTGTCATTTCTGCTCTTCCACTCATGTCTGTAATCACAAAACTGCATGATCAGCTACCCACATGCAGCCATCCGTCTTCAAATAATCAGAAATAGTACTAACATTAGAGCACACAGATTTCCAAAAAAAATCCTTGATTTTATGGATTTTTTTGCATGATCTAATGAAGCATTCCTAATCCTGTGTCTGGAAAGCAAGAACATTTTGCAAACTGGAAAAGGTACACGGTTTTATAACCAGCTATATTTCAATATTATATGCCTGCAAATTTATTTTAGGCAATAATACAAAGACCTATCATGGGCGTGACTTTTAACATGGTTATTTAAACGGCATAACACTGCCTCAGGTAAATACAGAAATAAAACAACATAATTTAAACAAAACATGAAAAGTTTTAATATTTAGTTTATATTTAAAAAGTGACTAGCATGCAATTCCACTGTTTTACTGGCAGACATCCCCAGACTACACCGATCAGCCATAACATTAAAACCACCTACTTATTTCTACACTCACTGTCCATTTTATCAGCTCCACTTACCATAGAGAGGCACTTGTAGTTCTACAATTACTGAATGTAGTCCATCTGTTTCTCTACATACTTTTTTTACCCTGCTTTCACTCTGTTCTTTAATGATCAGGACCCCCACATGACCACCACAGAGCAGGTATTATTTAGGTGATCATTTAGGTGGATCATTCTCAGCACTGCAGTGACACTGACATGGTGCTGGTGTGAGTGGATCAGACACAGCAGCGCTGCTGGAGTTTTTAAACACCGTGTCCACTCACTGTCCACTCTATTAGACACTCCTACCTAGTTGGTCCACCTTGTAGATGTGAAGTCAGAGACGATCGCTCATCTATTGCTGCTGTTTGAGTCGGTCATCTTCTAGACCTTCATCAGTGGTCACAGGACACTGCCCACGGGGCGCTGTTGGCTGGATATTTTTGGTTGGTGGACTATTCTCAGTCCAGCAGTGAGAGTGATGTGTTCAAAAACTCCAGCAGTGCTGCTGTGTCTGATCCACTAATATCAGCACAACACACACTAACACACCACCACCATGTCAGTGTCACTGCAGTGCTGAGAATGATCCACCACCTAAATAATACCTGCTCTGTGGTTGTCCTGACCATTGAAGAACAGCATGAAAGGGGGCTAACAAAGTATGTAGAGAAACAGATGGACTACAGTCAGTAATTGTAGAACTACAAAGTGCTTCTATATGGTAAGTGGAGCTGATAAAATAAACAGTGAGTGTAGAAACAAGGAGGTGGTTTTAATGTTATGGCTGATCGGTGTATATACTATGTAAATGTCCAGTGTGTCCGCTGGTAAAGCCCTATGTGGAATTCTGCAAATAGTAAAGATGTACGTAAATCTAGTCAGTAAATATGTCTTTACCATGATGGCTCATGCTCCTGGGTGGTTGGTCCATTGTTCCATTATTTGCCTTTGTTATGCTCTTAACCCTCACTTGATAGCTTTTAGCTGTCTTGTAAGTTCACAGAATGTATAACTATTTTACTACGTACTCTGTTTTTATTTATTTATTAAGTATATCCTGCAACTTGTTCATTTTCTTCATGCTTTTCTGAATGTCCCATTATTTCTTGCACTGTAGATTAAAATATTCATATATATTACCTGTGTCTACTCACAAAGCCAGACTTTGTATATGATCACCAGCTGGGTGAATATACAAATGTAATCATCTTTAATGATTTGCATTCTGGAATTACAGAGTTGGTCAGCGTGCTATTTCTTTACTGCAGTGAAGAAATTACTGAACAAGTTCACAACTGTTACTGAATTAGCTGATCAGAATTTGTGCCAGGATGAGATTTTGAGCTAACCTCCCTTGTTTGTCTGCTCAGAATTGAGCTCCGTGCCCTGGGTAAGATCAACGAGGGCGAGGAATTGACGGTGTCATACGTGGACTACTTGAATGTTTCCGAGGATCGCAAACACATACTGAAGCAGCAGTACTATTTCGACTGCACATGTGAACACTGCACCAACAAAACCAAAGATGATCTAAAGCTGGCTGGTGCAGAAGTGGATGGAGTTAAGGTAAGACTTTATTTACATTGTTCACATACACCTTGTTTCTACACACATTGTCCATTTTATCAGCTCCACTTACCATATAGAAGCACTTTGTAGTTCTACACTGACTGTAGTCCATCTGTTTCTCTGCATGGTTTGTTAGCCTGCTTTTACACTGTTGTTCAATGGTCAGGACCACCACAGAGCATGTATTATTTAGGTCTTGGATCATTCTCAGCACTGCAGTGACACTGACATGGTGGTGGTGTGTTAGTGTGTGTTGTGCTGGTACGTGTGGATCAGACACAGCAGCGCTGCTGGAGTTTTTAAACACCTTACTGTCACTGCTGAACTGAGAATAGTCCACCAACCTATAAAATATCCAGCCAACAGTGCCCCGTGAGCAGCGTCCTGTGACCACTGATGAAGGCCTAGAAGACGACCAACTCAAACAGCAGCAATAGATGAGCAATCGTCTCTGACTTTACATCTACAAGGTGGACCAGCTAGGTAGGAGTGTCTAATAGAGTGGACAGTGAGTGGACATAGTATTTAAAGACTCCAGCAGCGCTGCTGTGTCTGATCCACTCATACCAGCACAACACACACTAACAAACCACCACCATGTCATTGTCACTGCAGTGCTGAGAATGATCCACCACCTAAATAATACGTGCTCTGTGGTGGTCCTGTTGGGGTCCTGAACATTGAAGAACAGGGTGAAACTAGGCTAAACAAGCATGTAGAGAAACAGATGGACTACAGTCAGTAATTGTAGAACTACAAAGTGCTTTTATATGGTAAGTGTAGTCGATAACATGGACAGTGAGTGTAGAAACAAGAAGGCAGTTTTAATGTTATGGCTGATCGGTGTATACTCTTTGTGTGTAACGTATTTTATTAACTATCAGTTATTTATTCTGAATGGTACTGCACAGCTCTGATTAGTGGTAGGTAACAGCAACACTGGAGTTTTTAATTTATACAGGACGTGAAAAAATCTGCTTTATTTATACAGACTTTTGTTTGACAATGGCTCGGGTGTGATAGACACAGTCATGTTTTGGACAGTGTCACTAAAGCTGTGTCACTAAAACTTCACTCAGACAGTCAGATTGTTCTGGAAGCTGGACAGTATATAGCCTAAAGTGGTCTATACATTGTCGTTTTAGAAAGTCTGCTGTCTTTAAGCATATCAGCTTCTCTAACTGAAAGATAAAGGAAAATAGCTTTAGTGTCAACACTCTTCCTATCTGCAGCCCTACAGAAGAGGTCCAGGAGCTTATGTGCTAAATTTAGATGCTGTATCAGGACTCTTTTAGAGAAGCTGATCTAGTAGCAGTGGTATTTAATCTTTTTTGCCAGAGACCTTTTAGACATTTAAATGCCTCAGGAATTTTTCTTTTACTTTATGCTTCTAAACAAATGCTGACTAGCTGCATGAACCTCTCTGTTTACTTACAATGACATTTTCATGGTAAATGCAACTGCTTTTGTAATTTTGGAACAAGTAAATAAATATGTTGCTACTATACATGCAAGAAGTTATTTTAGACCTTCCCTAAGTCACCAGATATGCTTACTATAAATGTTTATTGTCTTTCTCACTATTGTTTGTTTGTTTATTAGGATTTTAACATCATGTTCTACACTGGTTACATTCATGACAGAAACAGTAGTTACACATTACACAAGATTCATCAGTTCACAAGGTTATATCAAACACAGTCATGGACAATCTAGTGAATCCAATTCACCTTACTTGCATGTCTTTGAACTGTGGGAGAAACCAGACACGGGGAGAAAATGCAAACTCCACACAGAAAGGACCTGGACCTCCCCACCTGGGGATTGAACCCAGGACCTTCTTGCTGTGAGACGACAGTGCTACCCACTTAGCCACCATGTCGCCCTCTCACTATTGTCTTTATGTATTTATGTATCATTTGGTAAAAAAGGTCATGATGCACAATTTGGGACAGTGGTAGCCTAGTGAGTAGAGCTTTGGGCTATCAACCGGAAGATTGGTGGTTCAAATCCAGGCTCTGCTATGCAACCACTGTTGGGTCCTTGAGCAAGGCCCTTAACCCTGTCTGCTGCTGGGGCGCCGTACGATGGCTGATTCTGCGCTCTGACCCCAGCTTTCAAAAACAAGCTGGGATATGCGAAGAAAGAATTTCATTGTACTGTCCAACTGACGAATAAAATATATCTTCTTCTTTTAATTTGTGACGTACCCTTATCTCCCACTCTCATGGCATGTCACATGGAATGTAGGCAAACATTATAAATTGTTTGCCTTTGTTTTAGTATGTATTGTTTTATTCTATTATTGTTTTATTTTATTCGATTATTTTTTTCTGCTAATAACTATTTATCTTTTTACTGTGTTTGTACTTATTACTCTCAATTAATTATTAATCCTACCAGTGTTTACATGTACTGTGTTTTACAAAATTATATGCGAGTCTCATGCAGGATGTTGCTTAGGACCTTCAAACAGCCCTGACACAGCTATTGTGTTTGCTCTTCTGTTTAAAATCCATATTTATCTTCACAAAAACCCTTTCCCATGATCTCCCATTGAAACAACACTGCATTGTAGGGCTGCTGACAAAAAGTGTAAACATTGTTTGCTTACCTCGTAGCCATTCTGCTTATTTCTCCTTATCGGTTACATGAAGTGGGGGCTGTTGAGTGTTAAAATAACATAACCACAAAAATTCCAAAGGGATGTTCTGTTTTGAATTGTTTGCACTTCTTTTTTAATTAAAGGTGCCAGAGGAAAAGGTAAAGGAGATAACAGAATACAGTCGGGAGATGCTGCAGAAAATGGAAAAGGCTCGTATAGACACTAACTACAATGAGGTACATTAAATATGTGAATAACAGAAATACCTCTTCCTGCTCAATTTAAAATTACTTCTTTTTTATTTACTTTAATGTGTGACAACCCCCTTCCTTTAAAACTGCTTCTACACTAATGCCAAGTTTGCTCTACACGACTTTCCAAGTCGTCAGGTCGCTGTACAGTTCACACTACATGACTGATTGGCAATAGGGGGTTTTACACTACACCATCTGGTCTCCCAAACTACGTTTTGCCATGCGAGAAGTGACGAGGGGTTTAATGATCCCATGTACAAAAATGCACGTCAACAAGTAGCAAGCGATCAAAGTTTGTGCGGTAATATGCAGCATAAAATCAAGTAGGAACAATAAATGAATCTGAGTAGATTTGGCTATGTGGCCAGCAGGGATTGTGTGTTGTATAATGAGTTGTAGGTTAATAAATATTTTTGCAATGCAATGATGGTGTTTTGTTTTGAAGAGAACGATAAGGTCAGAAATACTGTAAAACTTGTGTGTCTGCCCCACCTCCCATGCGTTTCCCCTCACCCAGTATCTTGCTTTCTTATTGGCTGTTCAATACCGCATTCATTGCCAGTCGGCCGACTTATATCCAGATGTTTAGCAAGCTAGATATCTCTCGGATTGAAATGTTGAGTAGTTCACATATAGAGATTGAGAGCCGAGTTTTGATCACCAAGCGAATCTAGTGCCGACCAGTCAGCGAGCGAAAATCAGGGCAAAAATCGTGTAGTGTGAACTAGGCATAAAAGATCTTACTCACACCTTGAAAACATGTGGAAAAGTAAAAAAATAATACTTTAATATCAATAAGAAAACAGATAAAAGCATGAACATACTGTATCTGAGTACACTGTAATTTTATTAAAAGGTGGTAAAGATCAGCCGAGACTGTCTGGGGAAGCAGGAAAACGTCCTGGCTGATACCCACATCTTCCAGCTGAAAATGTGGAGCACGCTCAGTGAGGTCCTTTCCTACCTGCAGTTCTTTGAGGAGGCAGCCATGTATGCATGGAAGATGGTGGACGGATACATGTAAGTATGAACCCTTGGAATCCGAATATCAGTGACGGATAGTGACAAGTGTACCTGGGGGGTGCTTAAAATGTCTTTTTTTGCATCCTTAAAACAGGAAACTGTACCATCCTAACAATGCTCAGCTAGGCATGGCTGTAATGAGGTCGGGTGTGACCCACTGGCAGGCAGGAGACATAGAAGTGGCTCATGGCATGATTTGCAAAGCGTATGCCATACTTATGGTCACCCATGGACCTATTCATCCCATCACCAAGGATCTAGAGGTAAACCTGAACTTTGGTACAGTTTGTAAGATTGATATATCTGAGTCATTTTTTAACATTAGAAGCTAACATGTACCCTCCCGCCGTAGGCTATGCGCATGCAGACAGAGATGGAGCTGCGTATGTTCAAGCAGAATGAGTACGTTTACCACTCTATGCGTGAGGCGGCATTGCAGAACAAGCCCATGCAGATGATGGGAGAACCAATCCAGGAGGGCATCAAGAACCTGTTCCGCAAGAAGTGACCTAACACAGCTTAAACCTTATCACTTATCCACACTAAAATTCTTACATGATCTCCTTATATGGACGTCATCACTGTGAATACAGAGACCTAGGCCAGCTGTCAGTGCAACCGACACTATTTTAAGCTACTTGAAATGCTATTCTTATTTTGATAACCTAAGAAAGGCATAGTGTTGTTTTTAGGGCACACAATATACTTTGATTTGAGTATTTAAGCATTTTGAATTGTGTACTTTTGTAAATAAAGATTCATTACAAAATACAGTATCGGCATTCAAGGTCTTCTTGTAAATGCACGGTTGGTTGTCATACTTTTCACTTTAAGTGTTATAATTGATAATGAAAAAAATTATATATTACAGGGGACAGTGTGTCCTGCATAAAAGGAACCTTTTAAGTTAATTTCATTTATTATTTCTGATCTAAAATAGTCCCTTTTTATAGGTAAAAAACATTCACTACACACTCCACTTTGCCCACTTTTAGTGACTAGGTTGACTAAATTAATGTACATTTATGTCTCATTAATAATAAAGACTAAAAAAAAACTTAAAAGCTAGCCGCTCAGGCGGCACAGCGGTAAAACACCCTAGCAAACCAGAGCTGACATTTCGAACTCGTCGGTTCGAAACTCAGCTCTGCCATCCGGCTGGGCTGGGCGGCTATATGAACAAGGTTTGGCTGTTGTTCATACAAGGAGGGAAAAGCCGGATAGGGACTCCTCATAACTGATGCAATTACAACCTTTGCTGGCTGATTGATGCACAGAGTCTGCACAGAGTTCAGGGATAGTGCGATCAGGGTGTGGCTCTCCATGCACAAAGCTGATCCACATATGAACGCGCTTCATGCAAGTGAAAAGTCGGCCACTGCACACGTGTCGGAGGGGGCAGGTGTCAGTTTGCTCTCCTCAATCGGGGCGGGGGTCAGCAACAGTAGAGAGGAAGCATAACACAATTGGGTAAAAATTGAACGCGCTAAAAAAAATCAGGACAAAAGGGGAACAAATGCAGGTCAGGGGTAGCTCAGTGGTTAAGGTACAGGACTACATCTGCCAGCTTGCAACTGTTGGGCCCTTAGCCAAGGCCCTTAACCCTCAATTGCTTGCAATATATACAATCTTAATTGTAAGTCGTTTTGGATAAAGGCAAAAATACATTGAGACACGTGTGTTTAGAATTATTTTTTAATTACAATTTTTTTTTTACATTATTACAATCCAAAACTGCAGCATTTATTACACACGCTTGCTGACCCTTTTGAAGACAATGTTACCCAAAGTCATAGTCTGCAAAGAATAGAAGAGCAATCTTTAATTATAACTCTTATATAAATTATAACATTAAAACATTTACAACTAGATCACATATAACATTAGACAATAAAACTAACAATGACAAACGCTAGCAAATAAAATTTTTCCTATTCTACACACAGATATGAAGTTGCTTCATAGTGCACATTTAAAAAAAAATTATTTATGCATTTTCTCCCTTTTAGCTCGTTCAATTGCCCGATTGCATCATGCTTCCTCTCCACCAGTGCTGATCCCCGCTCTGCTTGAGAAGAACAAAGCTAACCCACGCCCCCCTCCGTAACGTGGGCAGCAGCCGTATGCATTTTGTCACCTACACTTTGACGAGTGCAATGCGGATCAGCACTGTGTACGGAGAGACACACCCTGCACACCCTGACCGCACTCTTTTCCCGTCTCTGTGCAGGCGCCATCAATCAGCCAGCAGAGGTCGTAATTGCATTAGTTATGACAGAGTCCCTATCCGGCTATTATTATCCCACCCCTACCAGAACAACTGGCCAATCGTTGTTCATGTGGCTGCTCAGCCCAGCCGGCAGGCAGAGCTGAGATTCGATACGATGTATTCGAGAACCCAGCTCTGGTGTTCCCAGCGTGTGTTTTTACCGCTGCACCACCTGAGCAGCCCTTAGTGCACATTTAAAAGGTAATTTAATGTAATCTGTACTCACATGCACAAGTGTGTTGGCATCCACAAGCTCTGTGACTGACTCGATACCCTTCAGGTTTGTCTTCAGTTTGTTGCCCTCCTTCTGCACCACGGCCTAGAAAATTCCAAAATGTACTTTAACATCAAGCAAAGTCTGTGGGTTTTATCTAGTATTAGAAAAAAAAGCATACTTGAATCAATTTATTTATTAGTGAACAGTGAAATGACAATTGTGGCCTAAAAACGTCAGTACCGACAATTTTATTGTGTGAGAACTACAATCTTAGAAATGAACCTGGTTTATAAGCATAAATTCAGCCTGTTGTAAAGTGTCATGTTTGTGAGCTGTTAATAAGACGTTCAAAGTGTAGATGGTGAAGAAGTGTAGATGGTGACCTTTTTAAATCACTTTATCTTGAGATATTAAAACACCCAGCCTGTTATTAAAGACACCTTATTACAGAAAAGTATCAATGAGATCACAGTCTTACCTTGATTTTCTCCCCAGTCAGTGTTTCCACCTCGCTTTCCTGGCCGATTGTGAAGGAATTGACCATAACTTTAGACCCAGTTGTGACTGTCACTTTAAAGCTGTCCCCATTCTCTTCGATCTCTGATACACTCTTGATGTCTTTGCCTTTCTCAATGAGATCATCAGGAAGACCTTAAATAAAAGAACATTTGTGATATAGTTAATGCAGTGCAGTCATTTTCTAGCCCTATTACAAATGAACTTCATTTAGTTTGTTTTCACTGGATGAAAAATGCACAGTACATGTCTTACATACAACATACAGCTGCAGGGTTGTAAAGTATACATTACACGGCTATAATTGTGAAAGAAACTTACCAATGGCCTTCATGAAAGGCACAAAGCCCTCCTGAGTTTCCAGCTGATATTTTCCAGAGAAGGACATTGTGACCGGAGCAACAAATAGAGCAGATTGTGAATCTAGGCAGCTATTTATATTTACTTATAGATCTTTAATGATTAACCACAGGGGCGGAGATGTTGTCTGATGTGAGTCATTTACAATACTCATTGGCTAAGTATTATGAAATGCAACTTGTTAGTATACAGTGCATAAGTGTTAAAAGGAGTAAACGTGGCTTCTGCAGATTTACTTCTATCATCATGTGATTGTTGACCTTTGGCTCAAATCAGCACTTCAACTTTGCTCATCAGCAGTAATCAAACAACTTTATATTGCTGATGTAATTGTAAGGTCAAACGGTCCGGGGTGTCTCTTGCCTTTCGCCCAATAAATCACACCACCATGACTCTGACTAAAATGGTAGTAATTTAGACAGTAGATGAATAGATGAATGATGAAGTCTCAAAGTTTATTTTATAAATAAATGTCTGGTGTCACTGAAATCAACGGCCTTTTTAATAAAAGTAATAATTTATTTAAATATTTTATTTATTAACCACTTCATCCTGATCTGGGCATGGTGGATTTGGCATTACTTGTAGAGAATGGGCACAAGGTTGACACACAAAACTTTACAGGGGATTTTGCATGCTCACTAAATCAGACACATGCCTAAATCTAGGAAAATATATATGTTTAGGTCAGAGCCATGGTAAACACGGCAGCACTTGGACACACTAGGAAAAAAGCGGGAATGCACCCGCACCAGTTGGTGTGGGCACCAGTTCATTGCAGGGCATCACACTCCCACACTTACTCACACTAAGCAATCATTAATGGAAGCCAGTGAACTTTCTGCATGTCTTTGGGAAGTAAAAGCAATCTGTACCCAGAGGTGGGTACAGAGAGAACCTGCAAAAAATGTGACATTTGGACAATTGGAAGCTGCAATGCCAATCTCAGATGATTTTCAGCCCTGATCAGGATGAAGGGGTATAATAAATGAATAAAACAATCGAGCGTAATATTATAATGTTTGTAATATAAATGATTTGCTGTCTTAGCCAATAAAAAGTGTTTGTCCAGTAACCAGTGTTGGATCAAGATCTGAAAATGTATTTCTGTCACACTTACGTGTGTTAATTTGGACTCTGGTTTCTCACCTTAATCAACGACTGTTATCAGTTCCTCTCTTTAAAGAACAGAACGACTTGCTCCAGATAGGACAATTGTGCTGACAGTTAAAAAAGTGTTAATGAAATCTGGCATCTTAAATCAATCAAACTAAGCTCATATTACAACATACACCGATCTGAACCTTAAGGCTGGACTGCTGACTTCATTACCATAGATAAAAGCATTTAGGGAGATAACACAAGAACCAGTCGACCTTATAAGTTAGATTGTGAATAGTGGCACCAGACACATGTAAAAGCTTCTTATTTTTTCAGGGATAACATCTAAATACACAATCCTTGTTTTATCATATAAAAACACAGACGCTGCAAACACGACAGGTTAAATGATTCATTCTCTACGTTTATTGAACGCTATTCAATCGTATTTTCAGAGGAAACATTTAGTAACCATGACAATCGACTAAATGCTTATGCATAAAACATATCCTAATTATGTTTGATACAAAGCAACATCAAAGCCGTGTGCATAACACTGCATGAGAGCCGCTGATGAGCTCCAGATTTTAAACAGATCATATGAATCCAGCTGCTTTCATCGACCATCACTGGTGAATCCTGCTGGCCGAATGCTGCCTGGAAAAATGCAGCAACTTCATGAGAAGATCACCTCCAAGGCCTTCGCTGCTCTCTAAATCAGCTTCATCATCAGCCAGACATGATGGATCTGTGCTGCAGCCCTCTGTGGAACAAAATACAGTCATGAGTTATACCTGAACAAAAAAACATGCATTATTTTAAACTGATCATGTGCATTTAGTAAAACGATGGTGTTTAGCTGTCTGAAAAGTATAGATGCAGTTTAATTGGAATATCACAGGTGGCACTGTGGCTTGGTGGGTAGTACTGACACCTCACAGCATATATAATGGATATAATTTACCAATCAATCCACATTTATGTACCCATAATGGCAAAGTAAAAATTGTTTTTAGAGTTTTTTGCAAGATAATTAAATTTGACATGGTGGTGCCAGGCCCATGCTTTTGGGTGCTTCTCAATAGCAGATGGATTTCTGATTTGGGTGATAAGTGTTTTACAATGAAAAATCCATAAAGACCTGGATTGATGATTTGTGGAGGAACCCCAGTGGTCTGCACAGGACTTTGACCTCAACCTCACTGAACACCTTTGGGATGAACTGGGTCATTGATTTCAACCAGGCCAACTAATCCAACACCACTGCCTGGCCATACCAATGCTTGTTTAAATAAAAAACATTCATTTCCACAAAACACTGCATGATGCATATCAGTATAACACTTTTTTGTCAATATAGGATAAATGTTTTAAACAATCCATGTCCAGCTTAAAAAATATATGTCAGATTTCTGTCTGTGCATCCATTAAGACCTACAGACCCGAAAAAGTCTCTCAAATGGGTAGTAAAATGTCTTCAGAAAGACAACATGAATTTTTACCTGAAGAACAGCAGACGCCAGGAGCACCACAGCGACCTCCCTCAGTTCCACATGATCTCCCTCCATTATCACAGGGAGTGGGGATGTAGTTCTCCTCCATGCAGCTTGCTGCTTCTGAAGAGCCCATAAAGCAGCCCACACCCGGAGCACAGCAAATACTGGAACCAAAGCATCGTCCCCTGTCCCCGGGACCACACGCCATACACTGTGAAATTATTAAAATTATTACATGTTATATATACATACAAATTGACACACACATATACACCGATCAGCCATAACATTAAAACCACCTCCATGTTTCACTCACTCACTGTCCCTTTTATCGGCTTCACTTACAGTGTATCACAAAAGTGAGTACACCCCTCACATTTCTGCAAATATTTCATTATATCTTTATATGGGACAACACTATAGACATGAAACTTGGATATAACTTAGAGTAGTCGTTGTTCAACTTGTATAGCAGTGTAGATTTACTGTCTTCTGAAAATAACTCAACACACAGCCATTAATGTCTAAATGGCTGGCAACATAAGTGAGTACACCCCACAGTGAACATGTCCAAATTGTGCCCAAAGTGTCAATATGTTGTGTGAGCACCATTATTATCCAGCACTGCCTTAACCCTCCTGGGTATGGAATTCACCAGAGCTGCACAGGTTGCTACTGGAATCTTCTTCCACTCCTCCATGATGACATCCCGGAGCTGGTGGATGTTAGACACCTTGAACTCCTCCACCTTCCACTTGAGGATGCGCCACAGGTGCTCAATTGGGTTTAGTCCATCACCTTTACCTTCAGCTTCCTCAGCAAGGCAGTTGTCATCTTGGAGGTTGTGTTTGGGGTCGTTATCCTGTTGGAAAACTGCCATGAGGCCCAGTTTTCGAAGGGAGGGGATCATGCTCTGTTTCAGAATGTCACAGTACATGTTGGAATTCATGTTTCCCTCAATGAACTGCAGCTCCCCAGTGCCAGCAACACTCATGCAGCCCAAGACCATGATGCTACCACCACCATGCTTGACTGTAGGCAAGATACAGTTGTCTTGGTACTTCTCACCAGGGCGCCGCCACACATGCTGGACACCATCTGAGCCGAACAAGTTTATCTTGGTCTCGTCAGACCACAGGGCATTCCAGTAATCCATGTTCTTGGACTGCTTGTCTTCAGCAAACTGTTTGCGGGCTTTCTTGTGCGTCAGCTTCCTTCTGGGATGACGGCCATGCAGACGGAGTTGATGCAGTGTGCGGCGTATGGTCTGAGCACTGACAGGCTGACCTCCCACGTCTTCAACCTCTGCAGCAATGCTGGCAGCACTCATGTGTCTATTTTTTAAAGCCAACCTCTGGATATGACGCCGAACACGTGGACTCAACTTCTTTGGTCGACCCTGGCGAAGCCTGTTCCGAGTGGAACCTGTCCTGGAAAACCGCTGTATGACCTTGGCCACCATGCTGTAGCTCAGTTTCAGGGTGTTAGCAATCTTCTTATAGCCCAGGCCATCTTTGTGGAGAGCAACAATTCTATTTCTCACATCCTCAGAGAGTTCTTTGCCATGAGGTGCCATGTTGAATATCCAGTGGCCAGTATGAGAGAATTGTACCCAAAACACCAAATTTAACAGCCCTGCTCCCCATTTACACCTGGGACCTTGACACATGACACCAGGGAGGGACAACGACACATTTGGGCACAATTTGGACATGTTCACTGTGGGGTGTATTCACTTATGTTGCCAGCTATTTAGACATTAATGGCTGTGTGTTGAGTTATTTTCAGAAGACAGTAAATCTACACTGCTATACAAGCTGTACACTGACTACTCTAAGTTATATCCAAGTTTCATGTCTATAGTGTTGTCCCATGAAAAGATATAATGAAATATTTGCAGAAATGTGAGGGGTGTACTCACTTTTGTGATACACTGTACCATATAGAAGCACTTTGTAGTTACTGACTGTAGTCCGTCTGTTTCTCTGCATGCTTTGTTAGCCCCCTTTCATGCTATTCCCAATGGTCAGGACTCTCCCAGGACCACTACAGAGTAGGTATTATTTGAGTGGTGGATCGTCAGCACACCATCACCATGTCAGTGTCACTGCAGTGCTGAGAATGACCCACCACCCAAATAATAACTACTCTGTAGTGGTCCTGGGAGAGTCCTGACCATTGAAGAACAGCATGAAAGGGGGCTAACAAAGCATGCAGAGAAACAGATGGACTACAGTCAGTAATTGTACAACTACAAAGGACTTCTATATGGTAAGTGGAGCTGATAAAATGGACAGTGAGTGTAGAAACAAGGAGGTGGTTTGAATGTTATGCCTGATCAGTGTATTATATATAAATACAAATGTACACACATACACACTCACACACATCATGGATCATTCCTGACACAGCCCTCCTAAGAGTGCACTGATATGTTGATGGGCTGTCATATCTTCACATACCTTCTATATTTGTAAGCCCAGCCCGGGATTTCAATTATTTATATATTACAACAAACAATATTATATATAGATATATACTTAATACTACATACAAGAATAAGAAACTTTGACCTTTGCTATTAGATGCAATATTATGATACTGTACCTTGCGCAATGGGGCATCCATCAGGGATCTTTTGCCCCCTATTGGGCAGTTAGAGATATAACAGGCAGAGCACACAGAAAGAAGGCACAAAGACACATAAAGTGCAGTCCCAGACATACCTGCAGAAATACAAACAGACAGACAATACATTCAAGACAGAATGTTTCTTCATTCAGTTATATTCAGTAGCCACTAGTACTGGTCAAGGTTAAGTTGGGTCCTGAGCCTGTCCTGGAAACTTAGAAAGGAAAGCGAGAACGTGGCCTGGACAGAGCACCAGTTCATCACTGGTTACCAAACACACACACAAAGTCATCTAGGAGGAATTTACTCTATCCATCTACTGTTTTTTGAAGGTAAATAAATCTAAAAACCTATGTAGACATGGAGTGAACATCCCCAGCTTAACAGATAAATACCCAGCAGTGAGGATAGAACCTAGGTGCCTGGAGCAGAGTGGCATCAAGGCTGTGTGTCGTGCACCAACACTTTCCAATAATATGATTATTCATATACTTATTAATTCAATTGTTTTTAGTAACATCTTCAATTTAATGAGGGATGCGATTTGTTTGGAGTCTATCCTGGAAACACTAGATGCAAAAGCAGGAACAAAACCTAAACGAGGTGCCAATCTATTGCATCTCACAAAATTCGCGCCTGGGGCTGGTGTATCACAGCTAGTATCCCTGCTGGCATAATGTAAGATGCTGCCCACAGACAGTCACTAAAGACAAGGATTACACCAAGTTAATTAAACCTAAAGTGTGGCCCCAAGGCTCTTCTGCACCACTCATCTGGACACTAAATAAAGGCTAGGAATGAACCATGGTCCATTGAGCTATGCAGTACCTACACTAACTGCTGAATTACCATGCCTGCTAATGTTAAGTTATTCAAAGGAGTCTCTAATAGACAACACATTGAATGATTAAACCTCACATCTAAACCTCACAGCTAAATTAAAGACAATATCTTATATGAAACAGAGTTACTTACTGCTCGATAAGGCTTGGATGCTGACAGCTGAGCGACAGAAGAGATCAGATAGCTTTTAAGAAATATCTAGCAAAAGGCGCCTTTTTATATTCACCTGATGAACAAAATAAGTGCCGAAAGCTCACCCACATCACTTAAATTTAACGACTACACTCTAATTGCTCCAGTTAATAATAGTATCATCTAATTAGGTCAATTATTCTGCAGCCACGTGTATTAAGGTCTGGCGGTGGGTCAGTACAGACTGATATGCATGATCATGCATTTAGCACAAAGACTTCTGGATGGAAATAATAGAGGAACAATTAGTCATATGGATGACAGGATTCATGCACTTTCACTGTTGCCTTAAACTTCATGCTAAGTACAGAAATTAATCATAAACTATTTTTAATATCGCAAGCACTGGCTAAAGCTGTTTAGATTTATGTTTGTTTACAGTTTGAGAGAATAAAAACCCATTAGAAATTACCCTGCTACAGAGATTCTTAAAAAAAAATCCATGTCACTACCATATACCTTAAGCAATTTAAAGTATCCTGCTCACAGATTGACATTTTTTTAAGAGGAAACCCACACAGATACAGGAAGACATGTCAGACTCATCACGTTGCAGTGTGGTAAAAGATCCTGCAAAATATCATACAAAGTGCACAAATTATAGTGCAGCAAATGAATGAAAAGGAACCCAGTGTTCATGTGTTCACCAAATCATTTAATACGTTTGTTTAAAAAAGGAGGAGGGAGCATCTTTTTGAGGCAGCTTGCCTTCTTAATGGATGAACAAGCATTAAAGAAACAAAACATTTGCAACTGTATAATGACATTTAACAAAAGAATGTCCTTGTAATGGTGGCACAGCTGGTAAAGTGGGTGCAGCACAACTATATGGGTCCTGAGGAACTGGGTTTGCATGGAGTTACATGTTCTGTGGCTGTGTGGTTTCTTCTTACCTCCCAAGACATGCAAATGATACACTGACTAACCAAAATTGCCTTTAAATGTGTGTGAATGAACATTCATTGATTATTTCATAAACCACACTTCCTGTACATACGAACCTTGTTGGAATACAATAACTGACTGCTTTATTTTCATTTTTTTTGTGTACAGTGTGTGTTAATCTTCCTCTAGTCTTTTATTAGTGGACACCTTTGGATCACAGGAAGCTGTTGGCTTTATGTTTTTAGCTTGGAGCACAGTTTTCCTCCAAGCTCAGTGTTAAAGGTACTGGACTAGAAGTCAGGAAGGTTGCTGGTACAAGCACCACCACCACCAAGTTGCCACTGATGGGCCCCTAAGCAAGGCCCTTAACCATCAATTGCTCAAATTGTATTCAGTCGTAACTGGAAAAAAGTGTCTGCAAAATGTTGCAGATGTAAATGTAAATAACCATTTTAGTGTCATTGCAGAAAATGGAGGTGAAGATGGTCCACCACCAAAAATAACAGGTCAGATGGGCAACGGTCAGTAAACGTATACCAGCAAAATGTATCTGCATGGTAGGTGTAGCTTATAAAATAACCAATAAATACATGTACCAGATAATTGTACCTAATAAAGGATATTTGTTGCCTGTAAGTCGCTTTGGATGAAAAAAAAGCATCGGCTAAATGCTTAAAATGCAAATAAAGTGTGTAATGAGTGTACTGTACATACTTACTGCATGAATCCAGGTAAAGGGTCATATTTTTTTTCTGCAACAGTAAACTTATCTAACTTTATCTATGTGTATGCTGCCTAACGGTTGCTTTGTTTTTAAGGGAATGATGTACTTAGATTCCCCCAAGATCACAGGCTCAGAAAATCTGCATTAGTTCCATAAGTTTTCAAACTACTTTTAACTTTTGAAGAACAGGTCCGAATAGAAAAAGATACATGCCCCACACATTCATTTTAATCTCATTAATCTTTAACAGAAATGATTGTTCCTCTGTTAGGTCAGTAGGTTAACTGATCTAATAATATGTATAACATGATCCGATGATGGGCATATAATTGGTAATTTCGTCTACCATCTAATTAGATCTGTTACCCTCTTCCGGCTTAGTTAAATGCATAAAAGTAGTTAAATCATCTTCCAGAATTGCAATGAGATGGTTTGAATGTAATTGTGAAAAAAATTAAAATTGTGCCACACCAAAACAGATAATGCTGTGAAACTGTGCAGAACATCTTATAAAATGTGTGACAAATAGTTTTTAAAACAAGAAAGTCTCATTTTTAAACATTAGCCATAT